>NC_083282.1:93421556-93512520 GCF_963506605.1 Zootoca vivipara
TCTAATAGCTGCTGTCATTCTGGCCAATTTTACGCATTCACATACCTTATTTTGCCAATCCACTTTTGATGGGACTATGTCCCCTTTCCAATTTTTAGCTATTGATATTCTGGCAGCAGCTGTGGCATATAAAAACACTTATTTCTTGTTGTTAGGGATATCTATTGATAAAATACCTAATAGAAACGCTTCTGGGTTTTTTTTTTCCAAATGATGTTTTGAACATCTTTTTCAATTCTTCATGTACAGTATACGACTCCAGAATTTTTTAATTTTTTCACATCCCCACCATACATGATACAGTACATCCTTCCTTCTACCATATTGCATCTCCAGCAAGTTGTTGTTGTTTAGTCGTTTAGTCGTGTCCGACTCTTCGTGACCCCATGGACCATAGCACGCCAGGCACTCCTGTCTTCCACTGCCTCCCGCAGTTTGGTCAAACTCATGTTGGTAGCTTCGAGAACACTGTCCAACCATCTTGTCCTCTGACGTCCTCTTCTCCTAGTGCCCTCAATCTTTCCCAACATCAGGGTCTTTTCCAAGGATTCTTCTCTTCTCATGAGGTGGCCAAAGTATTGGAGCCTCAGCTTCACGATCTGTCCTTCCAGGGAGCACTCAGGGCTGATTTCTTTAAGAATGGATAGGTTTGATCTTCTAGCAGTCCATGGGACTCTCAAGAGTCTCCTCCAGCACCATAATTCAAAGGCATCAATTCTTCGGTGATCAGCCTTCTTTATGGTCCAGCTCTCACTTCCATACATCACTACTGGGAAAACCATAGCTTTAACTATACGGACCTTTGTCGGCAAGGTGATGTCTCTGCTTTTTATGATGCTGTCTAGGTTTGTCATTGCTTTTCTCCCAAGAAGCAGGCGTCTTTTAATTTCGTGACTGCTGTCACCATCTGCAGTGATCAAGGAGCCCAAGAAGGTAAAATCTCTCACTGCCTCCATTTCTTCCCCTTCTATTTGCCAGGAGGTGATGGGACCAGTGGCCATGATCTTGGTTTTTTTGATGTTGAGCTTCAGACCATAATTTGCGCTCTCCTCTTTCACCCTCATTAAAAGGTTCTTTAATTCCTCCTCGCTTTCTGCCATCAAGGTTGTGTCATCTGCATATCTGAGGTTGTTGATATTTCTTCCGGCAATCTTAATTCCGGCTTGGGATTCATCTAGTCCAGCCTTTCGCATGATGAATTCTGCATATAAGTTAAATAAGCAGGGAGACAATATACAACCTTGTCGTACTCCTTTCCCAATTTTGAACCACTCAGTTGTTCCATATCCAGTTCTAACTGTAGCTTCTTGTCCCACATAGAGATTTCTCAGGAGACAGATGAGGTGATTAGGCACTCCCATTTCTTTAAGAACTTGCCATAGTTTGCTGTGGTCGACACAGTCAAAGGCTTTTGCATAGTCAATGAAGCAGAAGTAGACGTTTTTCTGGAACTCTCTAGCTTTCTCCATAATCCAGCGCATGTTTGCTATTTGGTCTCTGGTTCCTCTGCCCTTTTGAAATCCAGCTTGCACTTCTGGGAGTTCTCGGTCCACATACTGCCTAAGCCTGCCTTGTAGAATTTTAAGCATAACCTTACTAGCGTGTGAAATGAGCGCAATTGTGCGGTAGTTGGAGCATTCTTTGGCACTGCCCTTCTTTGGAATTGGGATGTAGACTGATCTTCTCCAATCCTCTGGCCATTGCTGAGTTTTCCAAACTTGCTGGCATATTGGGTGTAGCACCTTAACAGCATCATCTTTTAAAATTTTAAATAGTTCAGCTGGAATATCATCACTTCCACTGGCCTTGTTATTAGCAGTGCTTTCTAAGGCCCATTTGACTTCACTCTCCAAGATGTCTGGCTCAAGGTCAGCAACCACACTACCTGAGGTGTACGAAACCTCCATGTCTTTCTGGTATAATTCCTCTGTGTATTCTTGCCACCTCTTCTTGATGTCTTCTGCTTCTGTTAGGTCCTTACCACTTTTGTCCTTGATTATGGTAATCTTTGTACGAAATGTTCCTTTCATATCTCCAATTTTCTTGAACAGATCTCTGGTTTTCCCCATTCTATTGTTTTCCTCTATTTCTTTGCATTGCTCATTTAAGAAGACCCTCTTGTCTCTCCTTGCTGTTTTTTGGAAATCTGCATTCAGTTTCCTGTATCTTTCCCTATCTCCGTTGCATTTTGCTTGCCTCCTCTCCTCCGCTATTTGTAAGGCCTCGTTGGACAGCCATTTTGCTTTCTTGCATTTCCTTTTCCTTGGGATGGTTTTCGTTGCTGCCTCCTGTATAATGTTACGAGCCTCCATCCATAGTTCTTCAGGCACTCTGTCCACCAAATCTAAATCCTTAAACCTGTTCCTCACTTCCACTGTGTATTCATAAGGGATTTGATTCAGATTGTATCTTACTGGCCCAGTGGTTTTTCCTACTTTCTTCAGTTTAAGCTGGAATTTTGCTATAAGAAGCTGATGATCTGAGTTACAGTCAGCTCCAGGTCTTGTTTTTGCTGATTGTATAGAGCTTCTCCATCTTTGGCTGCAGAGAATATAATCAATCTGATTTCGATGCTGCCCATTTGGTGATATCCATGTGTAGAGTCGTCTCTTGTGTTGTTGGAAGAGAGTGTTTGTGATGACCAGCTTGTTCTCTTGACAGAACTCTATTAGCCTTTGCCCTGCTTCATTTTGAACTCCAAGGCCAAACTTGCCAGTTGTTCCTTTTATCTCTTGATTCCCTACTTTAGCATTCCAATCCCCTGTAATGAGAAGAACATCCTTCTTTGGTGTCATTTCTAGAAGGTGTTGTAGGTCTTCATAGAATTGGTCAATTTCACTTTCTTCAGCACCGGTAGTTGGTGCATAAACTTGGATTACTGTGATGTTAAAAGGTCTGCCTTGGATTCGTATCGAGATCATTCTGTCATTTTTGAGATTGCATCCCATTACAGCTTTTGCCACTCTTTTGTTGACTATGAGGGCCACTCCATTTCTACTACGGGATTCTTGCCCACAGTAGTAGATACGATAGTCACCCGAACTGAATTCGCCCATTCCCTTCCATTTTAGTTCACTGATGCCCAGGATGTCTATATTTATTCTTGTCATCTCATTTTTGACCACATCCAGCTTACCTCCACTCATGGTTCTTACATTCCAGGTTCCTATGCAATATTTTTCTTTACAGCATCGGACTTTCCTTTCGCTTCCAGGCATATCCGCAACTGAGCGTCCTTTCGGCTTTGGCCCAGCCGCTTCATCAGCTCTGAATCTACTTGTACTTGTCCTCCGCTCTTCCTCAGTAGCATGTTGGACGCCTTCCGACCTGAGGGGCTCATCTTCCAGCGTCATAACTTTTATATGCCTGTTGTCTTTGTCCATGGAGTTTTCTTGGCAGGGATACTGGAGTGGCTTGCCAGTTCCTTCTCCAGGTGGATCATGTTTAGTCAAAACTCTCCACTATGACCTGTCCATCTTGGGTGGCCCTGCATGGCATAGCTCATAGCTTCTCTGAGTTATTCAAGCCCCTTCGCCACGACAAGGCATTGATCCATGAAGGGGATCTCCAGCAAGTATTAGATTTTAATTTATAGATCTTAGCTAGTTTAGTGGGAGTCATGTACCACCTATACACCATCTTCATGATATTTTCTCTTATTGTATAACAGGCAGTGAATCCTATGTCTTGTTTCCACAGTTTTTCCGATTGCTCCATCTGGATGAGGTGTCCAATATCTTGGGCTCACTTGTGTCAAGATCTGTGAGGGTAGCTGAGCGGCCGTTCTCTAGTGCAATGTCTGAAGATATGTCATGTTGTTTATGGATACATGTCAACTTTGCCTTCTTTGTATTAGCGGAATTAGTTACTAGATCAGTCATCTGGGTCCTCCCCTCCCCTAGTCATCCTGGAGTTGAAAGTTGCCCACAGGGGAATGTGGCCCTTGGTTTTCTCTCCCTTGCTTTAAAGTCTGTAGTTTGAGATGATGACCTATGTGATGGGTTTGTTGCTGTACCATTTGAGCCTGCAGGTAGGTGAACAAAATGTTGGAAAGTGTGTGTGTGAAATGCTGTAGTCCAATGACACATAATCACATGGTTCTTCCACTTCTCTGCTTTAGCTCACAGTTATAAGTAATACGCAAGTGTGTATGAGAAAGAAAATGCTCGGGGAAGCAGGTTTAAGGCAGCAGTGGGGATCTCCACCCTAAAGGCCTACTTAGGCCCATGAGGTCGTTTCTCCCAAACCTCAGCTGGCTGCCCAACACATGAGATATGGGACTTGCTGTTGCCAGGGGAAGTGGTTGGTGATGTGGATACTAGAGAGGAGGCCTTCTCAGTGGTGGCACCCCACTTACGGAACAGCCTACCCAGAGAGGCTCACCTGGTGCCCTCTGCATGGTCGTTTCAGCATCTTGTTATTACCTAGGCATTTTAAAACAAGTGCTGGGCTTCTTAAATAAACTGTGCATAATCTTGGTCCTCGAGTATGCTTTGTAGCTGAGCTGAAAATATGTTTTGTTCTAATTTTTTTCTGATTCCCCCCCATTGTTTTCAATTACTGTATTTCTGAATACTATTTGCTTTTTGTCTTGTAAACTAGAGAATTTTAGTGATTTTAATGATGGATGAATGTATAATTTGAATAAATAAAGGATGTTGAAATGACTCGTCTTGAATGGGTAGACTGGATTCCTGCCCCCTAAACTCCAGAGTTGCATTCTTATTGTAAAGAAGGCAGAGAGAGTGGTGGTGGATGAGAGAGCTACACACTGACTTCGATACCCTGCATTTCTTAAGGGTTTCTCTTTCCTTGAGAATGAAAAGTTTTCTGTCTCCAGTAAGACAGGGTCCAGCTTCCTGACCTGGGCTACACCTGACAGGCTTAGATTTGTTGCCTTCTGCGTGAGGTCTTACGAATGGTCTCTGTTTCTCAGCTAGAATTCCCTCTTTCTTTTAAAGAAACAAGTCTTTCAGGGTTTTAGTGGCAGCAAGTAGATTAGGTATCACTCTTGGTTTTCCCTCTGTCTGCGACTTCTGCAGTTCTTGCAGATTTGCCCAAAATTACTGAGCCAGCTTTGTGGCTCAGTTTTGTGTTCAGACTTAAAAGCAAACAAACAGCCAACCAGTGTTGGGAATTGCTTGCATCTCCCTGAATGCCTTTGGCTCTGGAGACAAAATCTCCTTTCTCGTTGCAGGAGAAGCTCACGTGTCCAGTGGTGCTACTGCTCTTGTGCCATGGGGTGAGCAGCTTCTACGTGCCGGGGGTGGCACCCATCAACTTCCACCAAAAGGATCCTGTAGAAATAAAGGTAGGTTGGTGATGTGGTTGACCATTTGAAGTATACACACACCAAGTATGTGTGTGTGAAATAACAACAGTGGTACTTATGCCAACCTGGAAAACCATTAGTTAGCTGTATTTGCACTTTTTAAAAAAAGGATGAATCATTACGTTAAACATTTTGTACTTTCCTTCCTCATAAGAGCTCAGAGTGGAATACATAGGTTTATTATTACTTATTATTTTATTTTTATTGCATTTATATCCTGCCCTTCCTCCCAAAGTTGCCCAGTGAGGTGTGTCTCATAACATCCTCCTGCTCTCACGTTGGGCTGAGTGTCTGTGAGACCGGCTTGATGCCATCTAATGAGAGAGGGTTGCCTTCTGGTTTGGAGATGCTTGTAGCTCTAGCCAGCAGCCGGCAGGAGGAGCGTCTGCTGTGCATCTAAGTTGGCCCCAGCTGCCATAGGGCTAGCGAGCAAGCTGCCCTTAGGAAAGGGCTCGCGAATGAAATTGTAAGGAGAAAAGGTACCTATGACCACAATCAAACAATGGATGATCAGTCGGCTATATTTGACAGTTTGGTTTGGGCATTTGTGAACCCTCGTGGGAGCCTTGAAGGAGCTGAGAGCACTTTGCAAAGTAGTGACAGCATTCCCAAGGAACATTTTCTTGAGCTGTGGCTTTCGGACACCAATGAGAGGAATACATCTCTCACGGCCTATAACATGAGCTGCTAGCATGGCACCCGTGGGTGCACGTGGGCCTTCAAAGTCTCTTCGTGGTGCTGCAGGGTCTGATCCCCCGAGCCTGTTTGTGGTGTGGGGGTACAGCTGATCAGGGGGCAGTCGGCTCCCAGCATCACTGACCATTGGCCATGGTGGTTGGGGTTGGTGGGAATTGGAGCCCCACAACATCCAAAAGGCCACCACGCTGATTTCCCTTCCTCTAAAGTGTAGGTCTGTGTAGATATGCCTGGCAAAAGAGAGAGTGCAAGAGAAAGGGCAAAGGGACATTTGCTTTAAAAACAACAACAACTGGGAATCATGTTGCAATAAAACTGCATCCCAAACCTGGAAATGTTGAAGTCTGTTCTAAAGTGTTGTAGAAATGCTGAATGTTCTGTGAATCCGTTTAAAGAATTGTAGGTTCCATTCCCATAATGTTTTCCTTGCAGCTATAACAAGCTGAAAACCACAGTGGTTTCCTCTGTCTGTGCTTCAGCATTTTTGAGGGGTGTGGGTAGGATCAAGTACTACAGGAAGTTAAGTTCTCCAAGACCATTAATACATGGTTCTGGGGTTGTTTGCAGCCTCTTGGGGGCGGGGTCAGACATAGGATCAAACCTTCCGTGGCCTCTTCGTTTTATTTTTTACTAAAGCTGTGGGCTTTATCTTGCCATGTAAGCTTCCACACCGATGCCAGCAAGGTTTGGCAAGTCCTGCTGAGCATAAAAACATTTTTATGGGGCCAAGCCCTGGTGTCTCGGTGGCCACATTGTGTCTTGTATGTTTCCTCTGTGTTGCATAATTTATCTCAGTGGAAGGGGTAGAGGGGCATTGGTCCAGTTGTAAACTAGGGAACTTCCTTCCCTCTTGGTAGAGCTGGAACAATGAATCTGATAATTCCCCCCCCCCCTTGTTTTTCCAGGCTGTGAAGCTCACCAGTTCACGAACACAGCTACCTTATGAGTATTACTCCTTACCTTTCTGCCATCCTCAGACAGTCACATATAAAGCTGAAAATCTAGGTAAGGGCACAAAGTCCTCCACTTTTCTTTGTGTACTTTGGTGTCTGTGCAGGATCCGTGCACTGTGTGCATGAAGTGGGGGCACCCATTCCAGCCCTTTTCCCAAGGCCCTGGCTCCAGCATATTGCAGTCTCCCCTTGCTCTACTATTGCCTGTAGTCTAGAATGCAAAGGGCAATCAGTTATTCGTTTGGGCTGATGCTCTTTGACTCTCCTTGCATGGAATGCTTTAATCATGGAGGGGGGCGGATCTCTCTAGGGAAACTGGTAGTTTCTAAAGGGAGGGATGAGATGCCAGTTCCACCCAGAATGCCTGGTAAAGAAGAATAAAGTAAGCACATTGTCCTCCCAATAACACGGATGGTATATTCCAGTGGTTCCCAAACTGTTTTGGTTCACTGCCCCTATAAAATTCAAAACAGCAAAACAGTAACAATTAATTGCACATTTATTCCAAATCCAGTTGAAACTATTTAGCTGAGTTAATTCAACAACAGCAATGAACTGGATTCGGTGATACCAGCTTTTCAAAATAAGATTGCCATTTAAACCTCCAGAGCCTTCCTGCTACCCTCTTGCCTCTTAGTGCCCCCCCCCCCCCCGGTAATCCCCCCGCAGTGGTGGTCCCGTCCCCTTTGGGAACCACTGGTGTGTTTGGATGATTAAACCTATAAAGCTGCCTTGTCCTGAATCTGACCATTGGCCCATCTAGTAGAGCGATGGGGGAACCTGTGTCTTTCCTGAAGTTGCTGGAGGGCAACTCCCATCATTCCTGACCATTAACCAAGGTGAATGTGGCTGATGGGAGTCATTGAAATCCAAAAACTTTTGGAAGGCCACAGGCTCCTGATCTTGCCCAGTAGAGTCTGCTCCAGCTGTCAGCTTGATTCTTGAGATGTTTACAGCAGGAGATGCCAAAGTTTGAAGGCTGGGGGTTTGCTCTGCCACTCAGTGCTGTGAGCTCTCTCTCTCATTCTCATTCTCATTCTCATTCTCCCTGCCTGCCTTTCATTTGCAGGCGAGGTCCTTAGAGGGGACCGGATTGTCAACACTCCATTCCAGGTGTTCATGAATGTTGAGAAGAAGTGCGAGGTCTTGTGTGAATCTCCCAGCAAGCCTGTAACCCTGACCAAGGAAGCGAGCAAGCTGATTGCCGAACGGATCCAGGAGGAATACTATGTCCATCTGTGAGTCTCTGTCCTCTGAGCATGAGAGAGAGCAACTCAGCGGGAGCCCTCCTTACTTATGATGAGGCAAGGTGGGACCCTCTGGGTGGCAGCAGTGGGCAAGTAGCTCTAACTCGGGGGGCTTATCTTTGCAGCATCGCTGACAACCTGCCTGTGGCCACGCGGCTGGAGTTCTACTCGAACCGTGAGGAGGAAGAGAAGAACAAGGAGAAAGATATTCAGTTTGAGCATGGCTATCGGCTCGGGTTCATGGACAGCCATAAGGTGAGGGTGCCTGTTCTTTTGCCTGCAGAAGGGAGGGGATGGTTCAGGGGTACCAGAACAGCATGAACAAGTTTTACTTGTGGGCCCCTGTTTCAGTTGTTGTGGAAAATAAAGCAGTAAGCACAGCAGCTCCCTTTAAAGCACACTTTATTTTGCATTGTAATATTGAATGTACCAACCATAAGCCTTTGAACTTTGCTGTGAATGTTGTATGAAAATCTGAATGCGCATGTGCACACATACCAGAAACTGAAAGGTGGCAGTGAGGAAAATTCAGGTGGTGTTTGCCACAAACTTGCATGCTGCTCTCCCAGAGTGTGTATTTGAGCTGCCTGGACACTAAGCCTGCCCTCTCCTTCATGCCCTCTGGAGATCAGCTCAGGTGACACACAGGCTGGTAAATGTGTGAGAGCTGGGAATTACTATTTATTTGTCAGGCACCTAAAGTTTTTCCTTCTGCGTGTACAAAGGTTTTTGTGCTGTGCAGGGATTTTTAAAAGCCAAATGCTGACAGACTTGCCGTCTAATATGCTCCATACAAAAAAGGAAGCCTGGATTTTGAGAGCCAAATAAATATTAGTCCAGTGGTTTGGTATGGGCAATTAATTCTGATGTCCAAATTCTGAATTAACTTCTGCTAGGGGGAGTGGGGGCACCATCCTAAATGGGTTATTTAACTTGCACGATCACAGCTTAACATGCTGGGCGGCTGGCCAGCTGCGATTGCACAAATTAAATGCACGCAAGATGGATTTTCCATGCTGGGTTTTCCTGCTGTGGAAAGCACTTTTAAGCTCTCTGGCTTGCTTTTGGGGCTCTGGGAGGCTCTTCCACGAGACCTAGCAGGAGCCTCCCAGAGCCTGATAAGCAAGTCAGAAAGCTTAAAGGCTCTCCGCCTTGCATGGTGGGCAAGGCTCATTCAGTGTGTTGGCTCTGGAATGGTAGGTAGGGGTGGTTGCACAGGGGGTTGTTCTGGCTATATGTGATACCAGCTTTACACACAATCCCTGGACACACACACACACACACACACACACACACACACACCAGGGGAAGTTGCGAGTCTGTAGTTTGATGTATCTTCTAATCTGCACTGCACTCCCTTATCATGAAGAGTTTAAGGAGAAGTGCAACACACGAAGGAGACCTCTGAGCCTGAGGTGTCCCGGCTGCAGACCACTTGGAGAAATAGCGCACATCACCCCAATTAATCTGTATTTTCTTCCTCCAGGGCTTCTAACATCTCTCTTGATATCCCATCTGTTCTAGTTCTACCTGCACAACCACCTCTCCTTCATCCTTTACTACCATAGAGAGGACGTGGAAGAGAACCAAGAGCCGACCTACAGGGTGGTCCGCTTTGAGGTCGTTCCGCAGAGCATTAAGCTTGCTGGTAAGAGAAGAGAGCAAGGACTTAGTGTTGATAGGGAGGGCCAGGCTCTGGACTTGAACTAAGAAGGAAGTACGGGGGGAGAGGAGATCCCCTTGTATGATGTGTTTGGGGTAAGCTATGGGAGGGAGGGAGCAGCTCTTGCTTGATCTTGAGGGTTTCTTGCATGTTCTCTTTGGCTGGCTTTAGGCGTGGACCCACAAAGCAGAAAAAATGCACTGATTGGGATTGGGAAACAGGAGCTGTTTGGGACCCCTGGGGATTCCTGTTGCCTGGTACTCAAAACAACTCTTATCAATCACAGCTCTGACTTCACTCATTGGCAAAAAACCCCACTTGGGTCTAACTCAATGAAAAGCTGTTTCATGCGTTGCTGCTTTTGCAGCAGGAATATGGTAGGGATATGTAGCTCAGGGCCATAGCTCAGTGGTAGAGCATCAGTCCTCAGCATCTCTAGTCGAGTTGGGAGACACTCTGTGTCTGAAATTCTGGAGAGCCACTTCCAGTCAGTGTAGAC
This sequence comes from Zootoca vivipara, assembly GCF_963506605.1. Taxonomy (NCBI): domain Eukaryota; kingdom Metazoa; phylum Chordata; class Lepidosauria; order Squamata; family Lacertidae; genus Zootoca; species Zootoca vivipara. Next base: position 93,431,947 of record NC_083282.1, read on the forward strand.
AATACTGAGCAAGATGGACCAATGGTCTAACTGTAAGGGCAGCTTCCTACATTCCTGTGTGCGTGTTTGTGCAACCAAAGGAACGTGTGGGTCAGCGGAACCCAGAGGATTGCCACGCGAGGCTAGTTGGGGGTGAGGGGGCTCCAAGCTTGTATAGGGGCCTGGGTCTCTGGAGTCAGGCTGCTTCTCCTGACGCGTGAGGTTTTTTTTTGCCCCCTAGATCTGAAGGCCGACGAAAATGGTGCCTGTGTCCTGCCTGAAGCTGCCAACTCCGCTCCTCAAGAGATTGACCCCACGAAGGAAAACAAGCTGCTTTTCACCTACTCTGTGCATTGGGAGGTGAGGGCTGGCTTTTTGATTTGTGGGCAGAGGGGAGAAAGAGGGAAGGAGGTGGAATTGGTGTAGGGGAAATGGTGGGGAGAAGATGTCCGAGGGCTGGGGAACCCTAACTAAAAGAAGAGTGGGAGCCAGTGTTGGGACATGGATTTGGAGGGCCTCAGCTGTCTTTAAGGGAACTCCTTTCATCTCCTGTACATTTCTTTAAAAACAAGTAGGTTCCCCACCACAGGTTAAGACTCAACAGGAGAAAGCTTGCTTCAGGTGCCACCTTCAAAGAAAAAATTATGGAGTCTCAAAAACACCCTTCCCCAGGTTAGGACTACAACTCCCATCGGTCCCAGCCAGCATGCGCTGATGGAAGCTGCAGTCCAAAGCACCAGGAGGGCGCCATGTTGAAGAAGCAGAGCTTTTTAGGTGGTGGCACCCATCTCGTGAAAAGCCCTGCTCCATTTCAGCCTTTGGGGAACCTGTTAGGGCATTTCTGGCTGGTGTGCCTTTTTGTCCCCTACAAAAGTAGTCTGCTGCTTTGGAATTGGGTGTGATTTGCATTTTCTTGTCATTTGTTTATTTATGTACAAGATTTATATCCCTCTTTCTGTCAAGTGAATTGTAGCATGAACTTAGCTGCCTTTAGACCTCTGGCTGGTGCATGGGCCCAGAGTTTGCAATCCCAGGGAATCTTGTCAGTTGGAGCTGAGTGTACATGCTAACAGGGAAGTGAGTGGAGGAGATGCCAGCTCCCTGCAGTTGCTCCTTGTGGCGAGATACACCGGTAAAGGGCCCCCGGACGTTTAACGGTCTATTGGCCCAGTACCTCCCTCACCTATGTTCTTCCCTTGCTGCCACCAACCAGTAAGTCTGTGTAAAAGGTAAAGGTAAAGGGACCCCTGACCATTAGGTCCAGTCGTGACCGACTCTGGGGTTGCACGCTCATCTCGCATTATTGGCCGAGGGAGCCGGCGTATAGCTTCCAGGTCATGTGGCCAGCATGACAAAGCCACTTCTGGCAAACCAGAGCAGCACATGGAAACGCCGTTTACCTTCCCACTGTAGCGGTTCCTATTTATCTACTTGCATTTTGACGTGCTTTGGAACTGCTAGGTTGGCAGGAGCTGGGACCAAGCAACGGGAGCTCACCCCGTCACAGGGATTCGAACCGCCGACCTTCTGATAAGCAAGCCCTAGGCTCAGTGGTTTAACTACAGCGCCACCTGGGTCTGTGTACTGGTACACAATTAGTGGATTCCAGAGAGGAGAAAAGTGAACCAAATAACTAAGTTTATTTAGGTGATGATCTTACAAGTATATAAATTATTCACGGTTTCTCAAATACGTTTACTTAAACTTAACCTTTAGTCTTAGTTCCCCCCCCCTTTTCCTCCCTGACTGAAGTTCCCTTATTACTCTTATAGATTCTGCACCACAGCTCACCTCACTAGCTTCTCTAACCCTCTCTCTACCTCAAAATCCTCTCCACCTCTCTCATCAAATCCCTCAACTCAACTCCCCTTCTGACTGACTGCTTCTCCTTATATACCCCTGCTTTTGCCTGGAGAGCTCCTATTGGCTATTTACCTCCCTTGCAACTTAACTCTTGCTAGACCCCTAGAGGTGAAACGCCACACTCCTTCCCTGGTCAACAGCTGAAGCAGAGCTGATCTTCTCTTGATCTTCAGGATTATTGTCTTGCTCTTTTCTTGGGTAGTGGGGTGCGTGTGTTTGCATCCAGGGCCAGCCATGCTCTGAGTAGACCCACTGAAATCCATGGGCATGGCTAACTTGGGCCCGTTCATTTCTGAGTGGAACCTAGTTGAATACAACTCCTGTGGGTTATTTCTTTATTTGTAAAGCACTGATTTGCAGGAAAGCAAATATTAGAGGGTTGTTGGGCAAGCCACTTACCCCTTTGCCTCAACTTTCCATCTCCAGCCTGGGAATAATAGTGGACCAACTCAGTGCATAAAGATTAACCTACTAACCAGCTAAATTTCTCCTGTAGGAAAGTGACATCAAATGGGCTTCCCGTTGGGACACTTACCTCACAATGAGTGACGTGCAGATCCATTGGTTCTCCATCATTAACTCAGTCGTGGTCGTGTTCTTCCTTTCGGGTAAGAGAGAAGCCAGGGGGTTTTGTTGGGTGGTGTAGGGAGGGATTATCTTGCCGCTATACGGTATAATAATAATAATAATAATAATAATAATAATAATAATTTATTATTTATACCCCGCCCATCTGGCTGGGTTTCCCCAGCCACTCTGGGCGGCTTACAACAGAAAAATGAAATAAAACAATTAAACATTAAAAGCCTCCCTAAACAGGGCTGCCTTCAGATGTCTTCTAAAAATCTGGTAGCTGTTTTTCTCTTTGACACCTGATGGGAAGGCGTTCCACAGGGCGGGCGCCACCACCGAGAAGGCCGTCTGCCTGGTTCCCTGCAACTTGGCTTCTCGCAACGAGGGAACCGTCAGAAGGCCCTCGGTACTGGACCTCAGTGCACGGGCAGAACGATGGGGGTGGAGACGCTCCTTCAGGGAGACTTCCTAGCCAAGTCATGTAGACCCAGCTGGGCTATTATTTATGTTTATTTATGCTGAGTGAAAGAGTAACAAATCAGAAATAGTCCAGTGGGCTTGGGTTCAATTCCTAACCTCACCGCGTGGCCCTATGATCCTGGCTGAGTCTACCCATGCAGAAGGACTTTGGAAGACTGCCTCGTAACAAAACAAAAGAGAAACCCTGTGCCAGTAGAAAACCAACGCATAAAGGCTACAGTTTCTAGCCCACCTGTTTTTTTTAGCCTGTTGTGGTTGCAAGGAGTCCTTGGTGTAGAAACACAGTCTCAGGCCTAGAATGGCACGTTCTGCTCTGCCACCTCATTCTGCTTCATAGGTAGACTCTGAAACATTGTGAGGGTATTGCAAGGATTGGAAGCTGATTGTAAATATGTACTGAATGCTTCTGGCACCCGGTCTGGTCACAGCAGTTTTCTTCACTAGCAACTTGTGTATCCGTCAGTGTCCTTAGCTGCTTGTCTTTGCTCAGTGCTGGTGTCTGTGTCTCAGTTTTGCTGCCTGCAAATGGGGTTGAGCTGCAGGAGGGCTGGTTTGTGCATCACTTTCCCTTCAGTTGTGGCCAAGCAGTGTAGGGTAAGGGCCACAGTCCATGCTGCACCCTGCATGTGCCACTTCCATCCTCAGCATGCCTGTGTCTTTGGGCAACTCACCGGCCCTGCGCACTGGATGGAAACTGCTGCAAGCAATTGTGTGGTGCTGCCTGAGGGCAGGCCGAGGCACAGGTCTTCCTTTTGACCTGTTTTGGAAGAAGGAGCACCCCCTGGTGCACATTGAGAGCATTGCGAGAAAAAGAATAGGTTCAATAAAGAACATTATCTGCTTAGAATGGAATGGAATATAACCTTTAGAAGACATATGAACACATATAGGGAAGCTTTTTAACGTGTAATGTTTTATAATGTTTTTATATACAGTACTAGTGTCAGTCAGTCCGTTTAATAAACGGGCGCTAGAGCATTCAGCCTTTGGCGGCGGCGGCGCATGGGGGGGCCGATTGGCCCCTCCCACGGCCGCCGCTTCGTTGGGGTGCTCCGTTGAGCCCAGCTGGCCGGCGGGCGCCCAGGAGAAGGCCGTGATTCTTCTGAGGACTATGAGGGAAACGGTATGCAGAGGGGTGGGGGGGGGAGAGAGAGTGTGTGTGTGTGTGTGTGTGTGTGTGCGCGCGTCAAGTCTCTGCGTCCAATCCGTGTCTGTGGGGCACATGCGCAGTAGCGCGGACACAGGGACACAGGTAATCTGGACGCAGAGACACTTGCACTTTATTATATAGGATGTTAGAAACCTCCCAGAGTGGATGGGGCAACCCAGTCAGGTGGGCAGGGTACAAATAAATTATTATTATTATTATTACTATTATTAGTGAGAAATATATGAAATACTTCAAACAGTCCATACATAGGACACAAGTCATTTCACTACTACACAGAGTTACTGTTTACCTGGTTAAAAATTGGTGTAAGGGTATTAACACTGGTGTGATCATAATAAAGTGCTGGGAGTTACAGGGCTTGTAACTTAATCTTGAGTATATCCAAGAACAAGTATAGATCCCTCTGGCTTCCTTTACATGGCTACCTTGCTTTTCCTCCCCTCCTCCCCTTGGGCCCCACTGCCCAACATGGCAGCCCAAGAAAGAGATGCTTTAAAAATGCCTCTGAAGAAGAAAACAATGGCTTGCACTGAAATCAATCCCCCTGCCCTGCAAGGGCCTGTCCAAGTGGCAGCTTCCTCTGCTTTTGCTGTGGCCCCATGTGCGTTGGCAGAAGGCGTGAGAAAATGTGAAAATGAATACATGTAGCAGCAGCAGCAGCAGCAGAACCTCCTTTGGTGTAGGGGACTCAAAAGTGCAATTCTTGCTGTGAGAACCCAACCTCACCCCTCATTGCTACTGTCTGAGGACATGGCTGAAGCTCTGTGGGCAAACGTGGACTGTGGGGGACTCTGTGTCGGCTGACGCACCCCCCCCCCATATGACCCTCTGCTCCCATATGCTGCTGGCTTGCAGATGCTTAGGTGCTCAGTGGAATAAACTGCAATTCATTCATTCCAGGTTTTATTCATTTCAGGTATTCTCAGCATGATCATCATCCGGACGCTCCGGAAGGATATTGCCAACTACAACAAGGAAGATGACATTGTACGAGAAGCATGGTGTGCTTGGGGCTGGTGGGTGGGGTGGGGTGGAGAGGGAGTGGGGACCCTTCCTTGCGTCTTGAGAGTGTTCCTAGAATCTCCTTTTGAGAAGGGTAGAGGGGAGGTAGCCAAGGAATCAGGTAGAGAATGTAAGAGGAGCTCAGCTGGATTAAATCCTACTTTATTCAGCACTGGGTTTCCCATGTCAGCCAGGCAGATGCCTCTGGGAAGCCCACTGGAGCAAGGCTGAACCTGGAGGTAGCACATAGCTATAGTGTCCAATAGCCACCCGGTCCCTTTCTGCTGTTCACCTGCCCAATCCCTTTTTTAAAGCGCTGCTGTGTCTTGTGGCATCAAATTCCATAGCTAGTGATGTGGGTAGAGAGTCCCTTGCTAGTCCAGAGTTCATACCGAGGCTTAACCACTTACGGCAGATTCTTGGCAGACCTCGCCAGGCCTGCCTTCTCATTCCTTGCTGGGGTGAAACACTTTTGAGGTGCAAGCAGTACCCAGAAGGGCTTTAAGGTTTTGTCAAATTTGGTGATTTGCTGCAAAGAGGGGAGAGCCCTTGGGGGGAGGAGAGGACACACTCTGTACATCTCTGTAGCAGTGTAGAGGTGGGGAGAAGCGCATGCGGCAGTCCCTTTTGTGGGGCTTGATTTCAACTCTCCCCCCCCCCCCCGTGTGTCGCTTCCCCCTACAGGAAGACACCATGGAGGAATCTGGGTGGAAGCTGGTGCACGGTGACGTTTTCAGGCCGCCTCAATATCCTATGATCCTCAGCTCCCTCTTGGGCTCCGGAATCCAGCTCTTTTGCATGATCCTGATTGTTATTTGTGAGTTTCCCACCTGGGGAGCCTGGGAGTGCTTCTTTGTGAAAAGGGAGCAGGGGAGAAGAGACTCTACAGGCTAAGCAAGAAGGCAGCTTGTTGAACAAGCTGGTGCCTCTGGGCTGGGAGGTGTGGCCTGACATCAAAGCCCTTATGGCAATTGCCAATGTATACCTTGTTACATCGGCTCTGTCTGCATTCTGATGCTCAGGTGTCAATTTCCTCTTGTAGCCACTTACTGACGGCCCCCACCCCCTTGAAAGACCCCTTTGCATTCCAGGGAATCATGTGCTGTTAATGGTTGTTTGCTTTAAATGTATATCGGAGCTGTTTAGGGATTGTGTCTTGTTCTTTTTTTCATGACTGCTCGCTAACCCACTTCAAGCCTGTTTGAAAAAACGAGTGGGGATGGAATATTTGAAAAATAGTGCCGCGGTGAACAAATGTGCTTTGGGAATACTCAACAAAGCACCCTCCCCCCTTCTCAGTGTGCAAGGGCTCTCTTTGAATTCCAGTGTAGCGGAGTATTAGTTTGCGAGTGGTGGCACTTAATCCTCCTTGCCTTGCCTTTCAGTTGTGGCCATGCTGGGGATGCTGTCTCCTTCCAGCCGAGGTGCCCTGATGACCACAGCCTGCTTCCTCTTCATGTTCATGGGGTGAGTGGTGTGGCTTCTCCATTGCTTCAGCCGCCATCCCTCTGCCTGACCTGTGATGGGAGGTAACCTTTTGTTTCTCCACTCTTGTGTCCTCTGCTCTAGGGTTTTTGGTGGTTTCTCTGCTGGCCGACTCTATCGGACACTGAAAGGCCACCGGTGGAAGAAAGGGGCTTTCTGCGTAAGTGATACTGATCTTCACAAACCCCAAGGGACTTGGGAAAGGGCATGAGGGCAAACTGCGGAGCCTCATTTGTTTCTGATGATGAGTTAACCACTGTGCCTGTTGGAAGGGACCCTGGCATAACCTCAGGATAGAGTTGCTGGGGGTGTGATGCCTTGCCATCTGACCTCTGCATTACAACAGAAAACAGGCATAATAGAAGAAACCAGGCTTTGGGGAGGGATAAAGAGCACAGTGAAAATGATTTCTTGCTGCCACTGCATGTTTTATTTATTTTTGGTAGGTTTTATAACATTGTTTGATTTATTTGTTCTAGATTTTTATTAGTATTTGCGATTTTAATGTTGCTTGCCACCCTGGGGCTCCAGAGTGAAGAGAGGACTACAAATTCCTTAAATAAATAAGTCACATTTGGCTGTTTGAATAACTCATGCAGCTTTGCAGGTCCCTGGTGCTTTTGCTTCTGACTGACTTGGCAAGGCCTGGCTGCTTCTCCACATCAAATCTTTGTTTAGTCTCTGCTCTGGGACTTCACTGTTTGCTTCTGGGATGCTTTCAGGCTTTTACCCCACAGCATCAGGAGTGCAAACTGAGATGAGGATGATTCCTAGCGTAGGTAGGTAGGTAGGTAGCAATTTTATGTGTCTATTGCCGAAAGTCCCCTTTGATAAAACTGAAAGGTGAGTTGCATCCACATGTTGCAAAGTACCTTTGAGTACTTTGAGCAGAGACTTTGCACTCCTTCTCCCGTTGCAGCCTTTACAACAATCCCGTGTGGCTGGTCAATATTGTTGTCACCATGTTGCAGGTGCTGAAGCAGTGTGTGTTGAGGGAACTAATCTGTGGCACATCTGGAATTTGAATTGGGGGCTTTGTGAGTCATAGCTCGGTTTGTGGATCACCGGCTATGCTTGCCTTCTGCGCCCGGTGCAGTGAAGTGACGCAGTAACTGCATTAGGTTCCTTGGATGAGCTGACACCCTCTGCCCCACTGTCAGTATTCAGTCCTGCTTGCTTTGCTCCTTGCAGACAGCCACCCTGTACCCGGGAGTCGTCTTTGGGATATGCTTCATCCTGAACTGTTTCATCTGGGGCAAACACTCGTCGGGAGCAGTATGTATCTTCCCACCTCTCTTTGCTCTCTCTGGAAACACTTGGCTTGGTCTACTCTTTTCTAACTCATATTCATAATTTGTGTGTGTTTATATGTTCTAAGAAACAATAAATGTTGGTTAGCTCCTTTTAAGCTCCTCATATGTTTTGCCTTCCCCAATATGCACAAACAATGCATCATTCTTATTCTTATTCTTTTGTTTCTCGCACCCCGCCCATCCGACTAGGTTGCCCCAGCCATTCTGGGCAGCTTCCAACATGAGACCTTAAAAGCTTCCCAATACATTCTGTGAAAGGACATTATCTCCCTCCCCTCAGGCCCCACCCCCAAGAGGATGTTGCCATTTCTGTAGCTATTTAAAAAGACATTTAAGGAAAAAAATTCTAAATCTTTGAGCTTTCCAAAATATTCTGTGAAATACCCAAGCAGGACACGTTTTGAACATTAGGGATTGTGAAACCACGTTAGCTGCCTGGTTTTGCATTCATTTCCCCCCTGCCAGGCGAGTTCTCTTAGACTCACCTTCACCAATCTGGAGTCTTCCAGATCAGGAGCAGGGGACCCTTTCTGGCTGGTGGGCCAGATCCTTATCTCCTGGCTGCTCTTGGGCCAAATTTGGCAAGTGTGCAGAGCCCGGGATCCAGTTGTGCCAGTCGCACCAGTCTTTTCAAGTGCTTTTGCCCAGCAGGGAGTGTGTCTTTGAACTGTGACAATGCCTCTTGCCTGCCAAGTTGGGGAGAGGGGTGTGTGGCTGTAACTGTGCATGGAAACCTCTGGCTTTTACGTGGGCTACTGCACCAAAAAGAAAAGAAAAATCTCATCTGTTTCTCTAGCTTCACTGCCATTATTATGTGGTCCCCCCAAAGGCTTCCCATCAGGGAATGAGGTGCTTGGGCTGCGAAAGGTTCCCCACTCCTTCTCTAAAGAAATGCTAGGCAATAGTATCACCTTGTGAACCTTCCGTCTTGATGCTCTGGGGCAGCGTTTCTCAACCGCTGTTCCGCGGCACACTAGTGTGCCGCGAGACGCTGGCTGGTGTGCCGCGACGTGCGGCAACGAGAAGGGCGATTTGCATTGTCACGTAAGGTGCCTCAAAAGGAAACACTGGCCACCGGAAAGGAAGCCGGCCGGGTCACGACGCGAGGCGAGCGCCCGCGTCGTGACCCGGCCGGCTTCCTTTCCGGCGGGCTAGCGCTGCGTATTGGCGGCCGCCAGGCACGTGACAATGCAAATCGCCCTTCTCGTCGCCGCACGTCGCGGCAAAATTTAGACAAACTAAACTAAAATTTAGACAAACTTAAAGAAGCTGGCTGGATGAGCTCAACCTGAAACTTGCTGAGCAAAGGATTGTGCTGGCAGAGAAATCAGCGGCTTGTGAAGCCTTATTACAGGAGATTGCAACCAACACAGCAATTGGCAAGTGTTTCTTACAGTCATAATTATATAGTCAATATAGGGCGGCACAGAGTTAATTTTTTTAAACTTTTTTAATGGTGGTGTGCCTCGTGATTTTTTTCATGGAACAAGTGTGCCTTGGCCCAAAAAAGGTTGAGAAACACTGCTCTGGGGCAAAGGGGTGGCCCCAGGTACATCTTGCCTTGCCAGGTCCCATTCACCTATTGCTGTACCTTCTGCCAGCCACCTGTTCTAAGAGTTGGGTTGCCATTTGCAGGTCCCTTTCCCCACCATGGTGGCTCTCCTTTGCATGTGGTTCGGCATCTCCTTGCCCCTAGTCTACCTGGGATACTACTTTGGATTTCGCAAGCAGCCTTACGACAATCCTGTGCGGACCAATCAGATTCCAAGGCAGATTCCGGAGCAGAGGTGGTACATGAATCGATTTGTCGGGTGAGTGACCCAGAAAACCCTTTCCTGCGCAGCTGGGCCAAATGACTGTTGGGTAGCTCTTTCTCTTCTTCTTTTTGGAGACCAGTGAGCAAATTGCTGGAGAAAAGCTTGGAAAGATCCTTACGCCCTTCCACTGCCAGCTTAGTCAGTAAAGCACGAGACTCTCAGAGTCATGGGTTCAAAATCCACAGGGCAAAAAGATTCCTGCACTGCAGGTGGATGAGCCAGGTGACCCTTGGGGTCTCTTCCAACTCTGCAATTCTAGGATTTGATGATTCTAAATAGGAGCTGGAGCCCTGATGCTGCTGCTGCTGGCTGGGTTTCGGATGGTGTTCATTTGAGCTGCCCAGAATTTGATGGCTCCATCTAAGGCTTATTTCTAAAAGGATGTGCTGTTCCATTGCTGGAAGGGAAGGCTTTCTTAGTGAGGGCAAGCAGTTCTGCCTCTCGGACAGCTTATCTTGTCATATTGCTGCCACTACCAGTACCCCAGTCAGCTTGATCGTCTGCTGACTAATCATCGGTTAATTTAATTGTACACAGGTTGTTTATTGACAATAAAGGTATAATAATACATTGGTACCTCGGTTTATGAACACAATTGGTTCTGGAAGTCTGTTCATAAACTGAAGCGAACTTTCCCATTGAAAGTAATGGAAAGTGGATTAATCTGTTCCAGACGGTCCGTGGAGTACTTAAACTGAAGCATTCATAAACTGAAGCGAACTTTCCCATTGAAAGTAATGGAAAGTGGATTAATCCGTTCCAGACGGGTCCGCGGAGTACTCAACCTGAAGCGTACTTAACCCAAAGCATGGGTGTAATTGGTTCTGGAAGTCTGTTCATAAACTGAAGCGTTCATAAACTGAAGCGAACTTTCCCATTGAAAGTAATGGAAAGTGAATTAATCCGTTCCAGATGGGTCCGCGGCGTTTGTAAACTGAAAATTCGTAAACCGAGGTGTTCATAAACCGAGGTTCCACTGTAATAATAATAATAATAATAATAATAATACCAACCAGGGTGGGGCTCAGGCACTTTGAGTGGCAGAAAATAAAAAGTTATAACTGTAGTTCAGTTCCAGATCATATGTTTTGGAGCCAGGTGATGCCAGGTTCAGTCCGGGTCATGTCCTGTTGAAAACAGTCTTGGATTACAGAGCTCAGAAAGCTGCTGTCTGTCAGAGTTGTCACCAACTCTGTGGCTCAAAATGCTGGCAGTACAAGGGAAGCTTCCTATAGCATATGCATGCCCTGTAACTTTCTTACAGCCCCAGAGCTGGAATAGATGGGAACATAGATTTATGGATGGCCGCTCTCCATAGCAGCTGAATGAAATACTAGTTTCTGGGGGAGGAAAAGCAGCCTAGAGATGTTGCCTTCAGGCACTGCTCGTGGGCTTCCTGGAAGCAGCTGGCTGGCTGTTGTCAGAAACGGTGCCTGACTAGATGGCCTTGGATCTTATCCAGCTGGCCTGCTCTTAGGTTTGCAATGTGTGCAGCCCTAACTAGCATCACTGGATCTAAACCTGTTCCCACAGTAACCAAATTCTGTGTCTCATCCTTAGGATCCTTATGGCTGGAATTCTTCCTTTCGGAGCCATGTTCATTGAACTTTTCTTCATCTTCAGTGTAAGCGCCATTGCTGCCCTCTTCTTTTCTGACGTGGGCTTCCCAGAGAGGTGCACCATATGCCTTTTAAAGAGTGGTGTTGGGATGGGGTCTATCAGAACAAGCAGGGCTTTTTTCAGCTCAGCTCCAGCACTTCTCAAGTGGCTGCCATTGCTATTTTAAGAGAACCAGGAAGAAGTTTGTGGTGAGCTCCGGCCCCTTTTTCTAGAAAAATAGCACTGAGAACAAGAGTGTTTTTGGTGTGTGTGTGTGTGTGTGTGTGTGCAGGACGAAGGATGCCTGCTCTCCCTTGTCAAGTCTTCTGGGCTTTGCACTCTAGGTTGAGATGTCGCCCTGCAGAGCCTTCCAGTATTGGTTGTGGCAGCCCCAGAGATTGAGCTGCAACATTTTGCTTCTTTAACTGTCTGCTATTGGAGAATGCCTTGCGAGAAGGGATGGGTGTCTGGCTGCTGTGCAGGACAGAGATGCCTTTCACAAGTGTAGAAAGGATCCAGGATCCCTTACAATTTTCCTGAGGAAATGGTCCAGCAGAATAGAAAATGCAGCTTAGTTCTGGGAGACCTGTCTAGAGCCAACTCGGTTACACAATTGAAGAATCCCCCGATTCTTTGAGGAAAGCCATGGTTAAAGTGGAAAGAATTGGATAGAGGTTTGTGATGTAGGTTTGCTTCACTGCCTTTTTCTGTGAAGTGATAAGCTTCTTGCATATCAAGAGCTGTCCCAATTCAGATAGGTAGCCGTGTTGGTCTGACGCAGTCGACATAAATTAAAAAATTGTCCAGTAGCACCTTAGAGACAAACTAAGTTTGTTCTGGGTATAAGCTTCCGTGTGCACACAAGGTATCTGAAGAAGTGTGTATGCACACGAAAGCTTATATCCAGAACAAACTTAGTTGGTTTCTAAGGAGCTACTGGACAATTTAATTTTTTTTCATTTATTAAGAGCTGTCCCATTATATTCATGTCTCCTTTGTGCACATCTTCTCTTGCATCCAGGCAATTTGGGAGAACCAGTTCTACTACCTCTTTGGCTTCCTCTTCTTGGTGTTCATCATCCTCGTGGTCTCTTGCTCCCAGATCAGCATCGTCATGGTGTACTTCCAGCTCTGTGCAGAGGTAATAGAGCAGATTAATCTTGGGGTTGTCGTTGTGGGGTTGCAGGGAATGGAACCCAGTTCTGTAAGGTGCCTCAAAAGGAAACATGGATCAGATTTAGGCAGAGAGACAGAGCTCCTGTTCTCAAGTATACAAACCAGTTAATATATCCAGCTGAATTGATCAGTAATGCTTTTCCAGAACTGCACAAAAAAGCCAGCATGTCCTGGAGGAAAGTTGGCTTTCCCCCTGGCATGCTAATTTTCTGTGTGCAATGAGGGTTTTTGGCTTGTGTTTCTGTGAGGAAGAATTTACACTTTCACCTATCTGGAGAGTCTGGCTTCAGCTTGCAGTCTTGCCTAGTTTGAAGAGAACCGCAGGGATGAAAGCAACCTGGCTCTCCTTCCCCTGTCCTGTGCTGCAGATCCACTGCCCACCATACCTGAAGATACCAAACCTGCATGCTCTTGGTCACAGCATGCCACTCGCAGAGCTTGTGTGGGCAAAACGGTGGGTGCCCAAACATGACTGGGCACCTGTGAGGGTTGTTGAGAGTGTTGGCAGAATGATGCCGTGTGTCTTTCCTCCGTTTGCCAGGATTACCGGTGGTGGTGGAGGACTTTCCTAGTGTCCGGAGGTTCTGCCTTCTATGTGTTGATTTACGCAATCTTCTACTTTGTGAATAAGGTACTGCTGCTATTTACACCAGATCTGAATCCTACACTCAGTAACTATTGAATGGGCTACGATATTTGGTCAGGGAGGCTGTCGAGGGGCAAAACTTGCTGTTCTTGAGCACTTCAGGTGGGAGATGTTCCATGATACACAACATGGTTGAGGTGGGAGGCCAAGGGAGGTTCCCACCCTGCTTCTCCTTGGGTTTGGAGGGCCATTGCAGAGGCTTTGGTGCACGCTTCCTCTGCCCTGACCTTTTGGTTCTCTCTTGCAGCTGGACATTGTCGAGTTCATTCCTTCCTTGCTGTACTTCGGCTACACAGCTCTCATGGTGCTGTCCTTCTGGCTCTTGACGGGGACCATTGGCTTCTATGCAGCCTACATGTTTGTCCGCAAGATTTACGCTGCTGTGAAAATAGACTGAAGATGCTCTGGCGCCACGTGGCACAAAGCAGCTGGTCCCCTCTGTTTCCTCCTAGGAAGGAAGTGGGGAACTCTCTCTCCCTCCCTCTCTCCTGTTTCTCCCAAGGAAACAACCCGGCTGGAGTGGGGGACACAAGGAATAAAAATAGTTCAATTTTTTGGAATGTAACCTTTGGCACAGCGTCCGTGGAATCGGGTTTCTTGGTGGGGAGGGGTGTGTAGATACTTTGCATTTTAACTTTTATCCTATTCTGGTTATAAGGGATTTATTTTCTTTCTCTTTTTTTTTTTAGCCGAGACACATTCCCCTCAATGAATAATCTTTCTCCCCTCCTCCCTTTCATCTAATTCATTTTCTGTAATGACAATAATAGGAGATCGCAATGGTTACAAATTCGTGAATGAGTTTGGGGAGATTCATCCTTTGGTGATTGCACAGCGTAGCCTTTTGCTGTGCCTTTGCTTGGAGCAAGACGGTAGAAAGAAGGTTGGAAATGGGTCGGCTGCCACCTCATCATGCTCCAGTTCCGGCAAGCGCAGTTTTCTCTCGGAGGGCTCTCAGACTGCCTTCCCCCGGGGTGCTTGACGCTGGGAGTGTCACAGTGCAGACGGTGGCAGACACCTATGGTCTTAGGACGCTCACTTGCTTTCAACCACGATAAACTGATGATGTGGAACCACTGCCTGCTGAAAAATGAAACAGGCCTGCAAACTGGAGGAAGGCTACTTGGAAGTCCTGGGGAAACACCAGGGGATTTCTCAATGCTCCCCAGTAACACTGGGATCTGGGTGAGGTTTAGAGACTGGAAAATGTGCTCTGTTGTTCATGTGCCAAGGAATCCATGGCTCAGATGTTGGGAACTGCTGCTGTAAGAGAGGGGAGGGAACTGGGAGAGTTCTGTTCCCCTGACCCCAGTGTCAAAAGGAAGGAATTGTTCTCCCTTCCTACACCACTCCCCTGCATATTTGGCCGATCCCCCTTTTCTCACTTGTTCAGTTCTGTCTCTCCCTCCAGAAATTGAAGTGCATTTGGCAGCTTTACTCTTGACTTCTATGTGAACGAGGTCACAAGACCAAGGTTAGACTATCAAATTATATTTTAGCCAAGCACAATGGATCTCAGTCTCCCTTCTCAAGAGACAGGAGCACCCCACTCTCTCATGCTCGTAGTGCGCTGCGCATCGCAAACGAGCCTGACATCAATTTACTGGGAGATGGTTGTAAACACTTCCTTTGAAAACAGAAACTTGCTTATTTGTAATCAGAATTACAATACTGGATTATTTTTCTAATTGCTGGAAATTAGTTCTAATTGTGGGGTGGTCTAGTTGCAATGTTCTGCTTTATGAATGAGCTATTCCGGCAAAAGTGGGTATGCCATGGGTGGGGTGGGGACGGGAGGCATGCACCGGGGGGGGGCATTTTTTCCATGGAAAATTAATCTCTTTGGGAACACATATTTAAGATCACATATTTATTGATGCATTTGTCATCAATGATTGATGATGCCTCTTATGTGTGTCTTAATTTACCTGCCCTGTGGTAACTGCAGGAAACTACAGGGAATGAGGGCCTTGCTCCTGCATTTGCGCCTCTGCCCATCATTGCTTCCTTGCCCCCCCCCCTCAATGCCAAAGCCACACCAGTCACAAATCAAGGTCTGACAAAGGGGCAGCCGTGGCACTTACTACTTTTGCTATGGATCCCTTGGTGAACTCTGATCTGAGCTACCATTAGGATACTTGACTAGGGCCTGGAGTCTACTAATTCTGCGCACTAGCAGAAGCCGAGTTACGGAAGAGCTCCAGCTAGTGCAACAGGCTCCCCCACCCAATGCGCCCTTGCAATTCATTCCGGTGAATTGGGAGAAACCCCAGAACAGCAAGGCAGGGAGGAGGGTGGGTTGTTCCATGTGGGAAGTAGGAAGGCTTGCGCTGACATAATTATCAGAAGAGTGCAATGTTGATTTCTTCCCCAAGTCTTTTCTCCCCCTCCCTGTGATTTTCTTTTTCCAACCAGAACTGCTCTATCCCTGCCTTCCACTATGTTTCTTGTATTTTTTTAATGTATTGTTTGAGCCCAACTGTAAATAAATATGCTGTTGTTGTCATTGTGTCTTTGATTGTGCAACTTCAGCCATAGGTGACCTGTTTTAGGTTTTCCAAGTTGCAGGTGACATAACTCACATTTGCTCTGCTGTTAATCATTCTGATCATATCATTTGCCAAAAACTGTATGTTCCGTAAGAAGGTAAACTTTGCCATGGACGTCTGAGCTGGCAGGAGGAAGAATGCCCATTTTCTCCCTGCAGGACAGCCATTCTTGAAGCTACATGACGGCTTCATTCTGTTTCTGGGGTGGGCGTGTCTCCTTCCCACTGGAGTCCCTACTGCTTCTAGCCTTGAAGGGGTGAGATTCTGATTGGTCCCTGTCTCGTTGAAACCATATATGGAGTGTTGGGTTTACCATTTAGTTTCTTAAACATTGCCTTTAAATATGGAATAATTTTGACCCTGCCACAGCTGCCAGTACAAACTTGAAAAGGTCTTATGTCATTCAAGGTGGTATTTCAAAGCCCAAAAAGAGATGAAGACTTGGGGAATATCTCTTTATCTAGACTTCTTGAATTTTGAGCAAGGGAGAGAAGTCTTATCAACAGTAATTTTATTAGTCTGTTATAATTCCATGTCACTGGCATTTAATATAAACAAGTAGGACCAAAAACAAAATGTTGCCGTACGTCCCAATCTAAACACTTGTTTGTTCAGGGCTGAAGCAGCAAGTTACTTCCTCTACCCTTGTTCAATCAATCCCGCCCCCCCCCCCTGTCTTATACTTTTCTAGCTGACACTCTACGAAGGCTTCTTGAGCCCACTAAGTATGTTCAGTCTACATAGGAGTCTATCTAGGAACCACTATTTCATTTGCAGGTGTTTGTTTCATAGTAGCGCACACTTAACGTCTTGTGGCTGGCGAGTGCACCTCTGGGGGGAAAGTCAAACCTCTGGAGAATCACAGCACCTGCTGTGGCTGCAGAAAATGGTAACTTGGACCTGCTACCTCCCACATTGTTTTTGTTGTTAGCAGCACTGAAGTGACCTTCCCAGGGTGCAAGCCTGGACAGTGTGTATGGAGGTCCTGGGCTGCCCAGAGAACAGGACATTCCCCCCCCCATTGGATTAGATGCTGGCTAGTGAAGGGATTAACATGGAACACTTGCCTCACCCTGGGCAGTGGCAACCCATACTACACCCCTGGGATAGCTTTCTAGGGAAGAGCCAGAGGCTCCAGCAGGATGATGTAGAATATGGATCCTGCGTATATACAACCTGCGTTGTTCATAGGTGTTCCCACTCCCACAAACAAACAGCATAGCTTGTACTTCAAACGTTTTTAATAAGCATTTTCATTTTTTTAAAAACACACCCTCTTTCATTTTGGACTTAATTCTGTAAGACAAAGAAAAGCTAACTGAACAATGATGAACTGTACACTTCCTAATGGCACTTCAATCTTTAGTTTTAAAAACCTGGACTTGTAAGAAGTCCTACAATACTTTTCATCAGAGGAGGTTATTTGCTGTATTTAGAAAAAGTGCTAGATTTGTTTGAGAAGTCCCAGCTTCAGGCCTAGAGGGCCTTGGTGGCTCTTATGGCGGGCGGGCAGGCAGGCTTGGGAGATGAGGCAGGTACGGCTCAGGTGAGCCAAAGAGGTCAACTCCCGCTTGCAAGGTGCAAGGTCGGAGAAATTCCAAATGAGCCCTTGAAAGTTCAGCTGTTAGACCACAGCCCTGAGCAGGAGAGCAAAGAAACAACAGTCTCGGGACAGACACTTTCAGGCAGAGGGGCCACCTGTGAGTTCAAGCCATCAGTTCTCCTTGTGCTGTTCAGAGGAACAGGAAACTTTCCCATGAAAAATGACGGCGAGGAATACAGCAATCCTAGATGCTGTCCCAAATCTCAAATTCCAAAGCAAGAATCATGCCCCACTGAAGGCAGATTATGTTGTCCTCTGCCCATGTTCCCTGCCCCCCACCCTGCCCAGTACAAAGCACACTAGAGTCACAGTGTATGCTATTAAGGCTTTTGCAGGAGCAACCAGAGCTCAGCTGTCTGACCCGGGGCACGTGCCATGCCAAGTGCAGACACAGGCTTTAGTTCTTCTCTGGTGAGGTGGAGGCCACTAAGTCTTGTTTTCTTCCTGCAATGCCTCCATGGGTGACAGCAGTTGCCCTGTTCCCTTACCATCCTTTATATGCACACAGAAGTACAATGAAATTATGAGAACATGGCCACCATTGCAAGCAGCAGCAGGTACATGGGAGTGATGGTCATTGCCTTGAGGTGGCAGATCACAAAGTGTGTGTGTGTGTGTGTGTGTGTGTGTGTGTGTGTGTGGCAGGGGGTATAGCCCCACAGCCTGCTCTAAGGCAAAAGCATCCTGTTTAGCAGGTAGGGTAAAATCTTGGTTAAAACACATTACA
The DNA here is from genome assembly GCF_963506605.1 of Zootoca vivipara. Taxonomy (NCBI): domain Eukaryota; kingdom Metazoa; phylum Chordata; class Lepidosauria; order Squamata; family Lacertidae; genus Zootoca; species Zootoca vivipara. The sequence continues at coordinate 93,449,930 of NC_083282.1, forward strand.
AAGCATTCATTTTTAAAAACAAACAAAACAAACCACAGCTCTTAGTTATTAAGACTAAGCAAAAACCCAGAGTTTTAATGAGATGCTCCCTAGAGGTTGAGAACACACTAAAACTGGAAAGGCGAAGGCAGCCATTCCCAGACTACCTAGATTTGGGGGAGGGGTCAGTTTAAACAGCCATGAATAACAGCAGAGAGCTACTTAGCTCATTGACACGACACATAACATTTCTTTCTTTGGGTGGATGGTGAGAGGAAGCACTCCGAGATGTCCCAAGCTGTTGCAAAAAATGCAGAAAGACACAAACCAAGCCAGAATCACAGAGGGTTCGACAACATACGTACTCACTCTCTCGGCCACAAAACTCCCACTTTTTGATCACATACTATTTTCACCATTTTTGTTAAGATCTGGCAGTCTAGGGGACCTTTCCGCTAGGACCACCAATGCAGAGGGGAGGGGAGCATGCAGTGCACATGTGGACAACACCCTGTAAGTGAAACTCTTTGCACAGAACTTGCACTTGCAGTCATTCATTTTATCTGGCATAACTATTTAAGCCAAGATTCCTATGTATCACTAATCCAAAAGATGTTAACTTTTCCTCTTCTAATCCCAGGAGGCTGCACAACTTTTCGCTTTTGCCCTTTCTAATGGGCAAGTCTAGAAATAGTGGTATCCTAAAATTTAATTCCACTGTTGTGAAGGACATTCTTCTTGGGGACAGTCAATCCCACAAAACAAGGCAAGAAACAAAAGAACTTGCAAAGGCAAAATCTGAACACAAAAGGACGGGAGAGCAAAGCGTATTATTATTATTATGTTAGATTTTATCTGCAAATTTCTAGCAACTTGCCACCTCAGTAAGAAAATAAAATGAGTTATGAGTTTTAAGGTGTGCCAGTGAAAGGAAGGGACGGTACAACCCTCCCTGCCTCCTGATTAGTTTACTATTTACAGAGAAGAGGTCAATGCTGGTAAAATAAAGCCATTGGGCTTATTGCTAACTAAAAGGGAAATAAACAGCTTGGTCAATAGGAAAGAGTCCAACACATTGAGTCCAACACAGAGAGCTGCGATGTTGTAGCATTCGGCACAAGACAGGTGGCTAACTGGTACAGGAAGAAACCGCAAAGCTAAATGGGAGACAAACATATGGCCAAAAGAGCCTTGTTTGGGGTGCTGTAACACTGGCATCACTAAAGCTAGGAAGGTCTAAGTACCAGCTTCCTCAAGAGGGCGGCTAAAAAGGTAGACCAAGGGTGATCAAATGGCCAAGAGGATCCAACAAACTGCAGCCATTTTAGCCAATCCCCCCTTTGACATGGTAGAAATCTCCAACAGGTGATCCTTCCAGTCTTTGCGCCGCATGAACTGGCATCTGCCACACAAGAAAGAGAAAAACCTTTTGCCTTCAATGGTTCATGAAAGGGTGGTAAATATCAGGTTGGACTACACAAGAATACAAGTGGCATTTAACAAGACAGCTGTCAAGATCACCTCATCATGACCTGAATCAATTCTAAAGCTCCGGGGAAATAGGGGAGAGGGGGAGATGAAGGAATGGTCTTGGTTAAAGCTGAATTCTCTCTGCAAAGAAGAATGAAACCTCTTTAACTCCAAGGCCCAATTCCACTTTCAATTCTACGGGCATCATCCTATGAAACAAGCCATGTGAAATTAAGTCCCCTACAAATATGCCACATTTAGGATCGAAAGGAAGGAAACAACTGAAGAATTTGTTGTTGTTTTTAAAAAAACCCACATGCCAGCTGGAAAGGGTGAATACAGACTAGTTGTTTACCTTTCCAAATAATATGGGCCTCAAAGAAATTAACTTACAGTAGCTTAACATATCCTTATTTCCACCGGCTATAAGTTTGTAGAACTAGTTGTCATTAAGTATAATAATGGTATATGGATAAACAGCTACTAGATAAGATCATCAGCTCATCTAACTTTTCAAGGTAACCTGAAAGCTGTGTCCTGACGAGCAGTGAGAATGGAAGACCCTTTCCATTTATTATACTATCCACCAAGGGGAGGAACCTGCTAATTCCTATCTTAAGTGTTGCCTCCTTCCCACTGCCTAGTTGTGACAATGACTAGGTTACCTGCCAAGCAGATTCGTATTCAGACAATTTCACTCCTGAGTAAAGCTAAGGGGGTGAAGGAAGTCCCCCCCCCCACACAAAAAAAACCAACCTTCTGTGAAAACTTGGTTCTGCACAGAGAGAATGCCCTGGTAGTGGGACAGAAGATTCTGCAACATTCCTCCTCCTCACCCCAGTTTGAGCTGGTCTCTGCTTTTTCCTCCTGCAAAATGCATCCGGGCTGAAGAACACGGGGACATGGTGGCAAATCTTACATATGTAACATGAACATGGCTTCAGTGGATGGTTCTCACTCAAGTTCTTACTCCACCCCAAATTATTAGCAGAGTAATATTTTGGTATAAATGTGAATACTAAGCTTGGGGTCCAAGTTGGCTCTGAATTACTAGGCGGGGTTGGGGAGAACAGAAATCTCACCTATTCTTACCTTCGGTTAGGTAATAGAACAAAGAGACCCAAATCATGGAGACACATTCAAAAGAACAAGGGCTAGTGGCTGACATATTCTCCTTAGTCAGACTTTTGTCAACACTCAAGGCTGGAAGCAGTAAAGCAGGCAACAGACGAGGCAGGAATTGCCAAAAAACTGGAAGAGTCACACAACACAAAGGCAACTCAACCTGGGGAAATCTTGGATCAGTTACGTTCAAAAGTCTGAAGAAGGTAGAAGTATGGAGATTTATCACGAGTGTCGAGGTAGGGATGTGGTGAGGATTGCATAGGAGACTGCAGCAATTTCTGGAAAAAGAGAGGAACAGGAAACGCAATTGAGGTATTTAAAAATACTGAATGATAAGGAGAAGCCCAGACACTCTCCTATTTACCCAGCGCAAGGCACTCGCTGAAATTAGAAAGGCAACGTCTTAAAAACAGATCAAGAAGCATGGCTTGTGGAACTTACTTTCACATGCTATTGTTGAGGTAAGTACAATGCAAAATACTAAAACTGATATGAAAAAAATCCAGCTAGAGAAGGGCTAGCTAAGCCTACAAAGCCTGTCCTTCCAGCAGGAGGGGAAATCCTGTACAGAAAGCAATCTAAACACTGGAAGGCAATGGGAGAAAAACCCATACCTTAAAAGCAAACTGGAACTAACATGAACTAGTAGAAAACAATTTTCCTTTGTATCTGCTGAAGCAAAAGGGGCTCCAGAGAGACCACTGACTACATCTTAGGATGAAGGCAGAGGTAGGCTTATCATACCCAGGCAGCAAGAGAAACAGATCCTACTGTCTTAACTCCTACTCCACCCCATATATCTCTTTATTTATTTATTTATATATGAATGTATATATGTATGTATATATCTGAGGTATGAAGAAGTGAACATCCGGGGCTCATGAAGATACCCTGAAGTGCCACACAGGCAGACTGACCCCAAACGAGGTTACCAAGTGCGAATTCATAAGGACAGGGAAGAAGGGAACCTACATCATGAGGTATTTGCTGTGATACAGACAGAATAGTCCAGGAAAACAGCTTGCTGAAACAGCAAGGGGAAAAGGAAGTGGAATCTAAGCAAGAGGGAGAAAGGAAGCAGCAAACACAGCACGCAAATGCATGATGGAGAAGCAGAAACCCAGGAGCACCAATGGGCCCAGTTCATCACCTTGCCTTGGAAGGCAAAGCACGCAGGGACCCTGAACTGTCGCAGCAGAAACAGACAGCAACCCGGACAACCACTGCACTCTTTGCATGTCCCAACCCTTTGGTTTACTGTGTGGGTGCAAGATCGCAGAAAACACTATGAAGCAGCCCTCATTTTAACTGGGTAACACATTCCTGGAACACAGGGAAAACGCTAGGAACAGGCTGGGCGGGGGGGGGGGGCAGAAAAGCCCAGGGGGTCTTACAAAGGAATGCAAGGTCCCAATGAGACAAAGGAGCACAGGAAGTTGTGGGAAGCATACCCATGGCGCAGGAACAAGGGTACGAAGGCATATTGAGAACACGACACAGCTAGGTCAAAGTTGCCACCCACAAATGCTACCAAACTTCCTTCAAGAGGCAAGTGGCACAAGTCTTGCTAAGCCACTGGGAGAGCAAGACTGTGGCCCTATTCCTTTGGGCAAAGGAACGGTTTGGGCAAGCCTATGAGGCTGAACTATTAAGCTCTGTGGGCAGGGCTTATCAAGAGTGGGAGTGGCTACTGCAAAGCACAGCCCAATGGCTTCCTCCAACAAGCAGTGGGGCGAGGTAGAAGGAAGCTTCTTCTCAGGACTTGTTGCTACTGGGCTTAAGCGCTGGGTCCTCTCAGCAAGCTCCTTTGTGCTTCAAAGCCAAGGACCAAGTGTCAATTTGAAGGCATTGTGGCAAACCGCAGTGCTGAACTTAAGTAAGCCAAAGAAGTGGGGAGAAGCCCTCAAGCAACAAGCTTCCATTAACAGGTGAGGCCGTGGTCCACTCCCCTCCATCCCTGCGTATGCTTTGGGAAAGAGCGCTCACAAACACAGAAAAGCAAGCCTGGCTGTTTAGGCTGCAGGATCCTTCTGACCCACGCGAGATTTAAGGAAACATGACCTACAGAGCAGTCAGCTAAATTGGCAAAAGCAATCCATAGTCAGTTTTGCTTTCCCCACAGGGGAAGAAATGGAAGTAGTGAAGTGAAATCAGGGCGACCCGATTCCATTGTGTAAACAGTGTGCGAGCTGTGCCAGAAACAAGGACGGTGTTCCTGGCACTTCCTGATTTGCAATAGTGGTGGGGGTGGGGGGGAAGACTTTTTACGGGTGCGTAAACACGATTCGGTTGGAATGAGTCTTAATGAAGCGGCTCTGAAGAAAGGAAGTGTTGACTCTGCACACACTCAGTACTGTATGGGCGCAACCAGCAGAGGTGATGTGGGAGGGGCAGCAGGCGACAACAGGCTCTTCCAGCCTTCCCCGTGGACTGAGACACTGAAATGCAGAAGAAATGTTGAGCCCTAACGTGAGGCAGACCCCCGATTCAATCACCTCCTAAAGTGGAATGAGGACGGAAGCCCCAAGGAAGGTCAGTTTTGATGCCTGATTTACCAAACAAACAAGGTGGGGAAATACCTGAATTTCTATTTGCTGCAACCTACTCACTGTCTGGGACTGAGGCGCACATCAAAGTCCGCGTGGCAGTTCCAGTCCACACAGGCACTCCTCCCCTCAAGCCTTCCCAGCCTACGGTAGGAAGGAGAACAAATCTGGGCACCTTTGCTGTACCCAATCCACTTGCCGAAGGAAAGTCCCGTTCTTTCCCCAGCTGCCTCACTGGAACGCTTGGTGAAAACGTGGCAAGGTGGTTGCACCCAAGCCGGGAGAGAACATGGAGGGCAGCGAGTGAAGTGCTCCGAAGCCAAGGGAGGTCGCAGCTCCTGGCGTCTCTTGCGGTGGCAAAGTGGAGAGGAGTGACTGGGTCTCTCCCTGTGAATAGCCCATGACTAGACCCGCCGATGACACGGGAGGGTTGCATGATGGGAGGTTCAAGGGGAGGAAGCCCAGGAGATGGGAGAAGTCCATGTTAGCAGCACAGAGAGCTTCAGAAAGCAGAGCAGGACTCTTGGAGAGCAGAGTCTCCTCCAGGGTGATAGGCTGAGGAGAGGACGAGGATGGCTCACCAGGCACAAGGGACAGGCCTGCAGGGAGCTCTGCCAAACAGCTGTCCACCTCTGTTTTGGGGAGCTTGTCAGGCAAGTATGAGGTAGATCCAAGCTGGTACTTTGGGGGAGGTTGTGGTGGGGAGGATGACTCCAGGGGGTAGCTCATTCCCATTGGCAGAGGATTGGGGACTAAAGAATGGGGCATTCCTGAGCTGGGCATGGTGGGGACATGTGCCCCATACATCCCCATTGGCAGCATCCCAGGGAAGCTCTTGCTGTTCATCACATCCCGGGATGCCATGCACAAGACGGGGCTCAGTTCCTCTTTCACTGCAACGGATGAGCTGCAGCTGAGGAGGCCTAGCATGTCCACCGGCTCCGTCTTGATCTTCAGCAGTTCTTGGGAGTGGCTCTTCTTCATGTGTCTGGTCAGGTGGTCTTTGCGGCCAAATCGCTGGGCGCAGTACTGGCACAGGAAGTCCTTCCGGCCCGTGTGCACGACCAGGTGCCTTCTCACATCTTTGCGAGTGTAGAAGCGGCGGTCACAGTGGTCACACGGGTGCTTCTTCTCCTTCACGCTGCCTGACGGCCTCCGGGAGTGGGCCTTGAGGTGCTCCAGCAGGACTTGGGTGCTCTCAAACATCTGCAAGCACACTTTGCAGCTGAGATCGCCACTGGCGGCAGCATGCATGGCCAGGTGGCGCCGGTACCCGAGCTTGGTGTTGTAGTTCTTACCACACTCTGGGCAGTGGAGAGCTTCTTTGTTGGGGTCATGTGTCTGCAGGTGGTTGCGAAGGTGGTCCTTGCGGTGGAACATCTTCTCACAGTACATGCATTGGTGGGGCTTCTGGGCAGAATGGGTGGCCAAGTGCCTTGCGGGGGAAAGAAGCACAGGTTATAAGCAGCTTACTTGTCCCCCACCCCCCTGCCCCTGCCACAATTACCACAAAAGCTGGGCAGGTTAGCTTGGGTAAGGAGATTCTCCTTTGCCTGGTTTTAAGAGTTACAGGAGAGCAAAGAATTTGACGTTTGCCACACCCATCCACACATCTTACCATTCGGATCATAAATGGGACCTTGGGGTGGGGGGAGAATGCTATGGAGCCTTGTGTGGTGAAGAAGAGTTTGGATTTGATATCCCGCTTTATCACTACCCGAAGGAGTCTCAAAGCGGCTAACAATCTCCTTTCCCCTCCTCCCCCACAACAAACACTCTGTGAGGTGAGTGGGGCTGAGAGACTTCAGAGAAGTGTGACTAGCCTAAGGTCACCCAGCAGCTGCATGTGTAGGAGCGGAGACGCGAACCCGGTTCCCCAGATTACGAGTCTACCGCACTTAACCACTACACTACACTGGCTCTGGTGAGGTCTGTTGCATTTCACCAGCAGCCCCAAACTTTTCATCTATGACCGCATAGTGTAAGTTATCCTTCCTATGCTTAACCAACCTCTACCCCAGAAAAATCTGCTCTTCTTCTTCTATTATTGCCCATAATAATAGGCAATAACTACATTCAGTGACGAAAGCTGTATTTGCACTGGTGTTTACTGGGGTGAAAGCATCCAGTGTTTGTCTATTTCTTTTTTAAATGAAAGGGAGTATATAAATTCTTAATCATAGCAACAACCCTTACCCTACAATGAATTTTTCCCTGGAGCATTTTAAACTGGAACTTAGCATGGTAAGCTCTGCTGGGCTGGTATATTGTTTTCTGACCACTGGAAGACACAGCCTACTATCTACCTTCAGAATGTAGGCAGAACCCTACCCCAGAAGAGGAGGCAGTTCAGAGGACAAGTGTCTCCTTATTCACTTGTCCTGGTTTTTGGGAGACCATTTTCTTCCCTCCTCCCATCCCTTGATGTCCAGCTGAAGTCAGTTTTGTGTAATAATAAAAAGAACCACAGCTTAACAGTTTGTTGCAACAGAGCTGTTTTCTGCTCTTGCAGTACTAATAGCAAACTCAGATTACATTTCAGGGAAGGTCTCACACGTTACAAAATAAAGGGAGGAGATGTTTACGCTCTCATATAGACCTCTGTGCAGGGGAACAACCCTCCACACACACCCTCTCTCTCTCTCTCTTTCTCTCTCACACACGCTGTTTTAACATTCAAGCATGCAGTTGCCAATGAGTGGTGCCAGACAAGGATCTGGGAGAGCTGTGTTTGAAGCAAAATTCAGACAACAGGCTGGCACAGCAAGCCATTATTTCTCTTTCTCAATCTCAAGTTTGGTAGAGATACTACAAAAGGCTATTGTGAGGTTGAAACAGAGTACCTGCCTTGAAATGTGGGGAAAGTGTAGGCTTTTCAAGCAAAGATGGGGTTGATTTGAAACACTGTAAGGTTTCAACAGGCCCGCAAAAGTGGAATGCTTGCATGGTCCTCCACAGTGGCTTCTAAAACACCATGCCTTCTTATAGAACTGCTCCTCGGTATATTTGCACTAAGGCAGTATGCCTCTGAATGCCAGTTGCCGGGAACCCCAATTAGAGAGATTACCACTGTGCTCAGGTCCTCCTTGTGGGCTTCCCATAAGCTTCTGGTTGGCCACTGAAAGAAAAGGAAGCTGGACTGATGGTTCACTGGCCTAATCTAGGAGGGCTTTTCTTATGTTCTTAATATGGCAGCAAAGACCAAAGCAGGAGCTTGGCCGCATAGAATTTGTCAAGACAGGTGCCAACCAGAACACATGTGTTTGTTTTATACCCCACCTTTCCTCCAAGGAGCTCAAAGGAGCCTGGTTTCCTCACCGCTTCTTTAAATCTCTAAAACATTGTTTCCCAAACTTGGGTCTCCATCTATTTTTGGGCTGCAACTCCCATCATCCCTACTTAGCAAGACCCGTGGTCAGGGATGGTGGGAATTGTAGTCCAAAAGTAGCTGGAGACCCAAGTTTGGGAAACACTGATCTAAAACAAACCTGCTCCATGGCCGAGTTTGAACCCGAGGCTGCTCCACCCTAGCCAACCCTCTAACCCAGGGGTGTCCAAACTTTTTTCAAAGAGGGCCAAATTTGATGAAGTGAATATGCGTGAGGGCCGACCAAAGTTGTTGACCTTTTAGGATTGAAGCTGTTGAGCTTTTTTTAGGATTTAGGGGCCGGATTAAACTGACCGGCAGGCCGGATTAGGCCCCCGGGCCAGACTTTGAACATGCCTACTCTAACCCATCCCCACACATACCTGTAGAGCTTGTACTTGGAAGCAAAGGCCTTGCCACAGTGCACTTGAGGGCAGCCGTAGGGTCTCTGCTCTGGGTTTGCTCTCAGCTTATCCACACTGGGGAAGGAGGCTCCTGACGGTTCGTGCTGGCATTTCCCTTGGCTCTCGCTTTCTCGGCCCTTGGGGCGGGGGACTAGTTTCCAACCCGTCTCCTCCTCCTCCTGCTTTGCATCTTGAATCCAGTTGGGGACGCTGGTGAAGAATGCGGTCATGGCAGGCCTAACAGAGGAGGGCCAAATGAAGCAGAAGTCCTGCCCATGGGCATCTCACTGGTATAGTCACATCCACTGACAATTTTCAAAAGTTTCAGCAAGAAGAGGTTGCTACCTGGAATGATGAATTGCATGCTTAAGGTAAGTGAATGGACACATGCACAGAGCAGGGGGGACAAGACTCCACATTTTAAATCTACTTTTAGGCACCAACCCTATTTTGAGTACAGGAAAAGATTTAGATTCCTAGATGTCAACATCAACCTTTAAAGAGCACTTGTGACTTGTTTTCAGTTTCAATATTTAAATAAGAGATTATTACCACATTCATAAATGCCAATGCTAGTGTACATTTATTGCAGCAGCAGTGGAAATCTGTCTGCATTTTTTTTTAAAAGGCTCAGGACAAGGTCCAGCTCCTCTTGAGGTTTCATTACTGACACAGTGTGTCTTGGATTCAGTGTATGACACTTTTGCAAATGCCTGATAAAGGAGAAGGCATTTACCTTACCCAACACTTACCCACTGAACTAGTACATTGCTTTAATCAGGTGAGCTGCATGATGTAAGGGCAGGGGTGGGAACCTTTTCCAGTCTCAGGGACGCCTTGCCTTCTGGGCAACCTTCAGGAGGCAAAAGTGGAGAGAGCAACTCATGTAACTTTTGACTCTGTACAGTGTGCTAGTAGCTGCACCCCCTCTCACACTTCTTTATATGCTCTACCCAGGCCAGCAAGAGGCATAGCTAGAGTTCAATTATATATTCCAGCCAGGCAAAGCAGTGGGTGAGGGGGGAAAGCAGGACCAGTAAATTCCCACACTGCTATAAGGCCTGCAACACTCCCACTTGGGCAATGGAAACTACATAGTTACAATCTAAATTCCAGAAGTGTTGGGGGTGACCTTTCAAAACCTGAGAATAAAGTATCTTGCCTGCTCTACCCCATTCCTCTGTTGATCTTCTAAATACAGATGTCACTTTTTCAACTGCTATTGGGAAAATGTATTTTGGGATGAGACAAGTGATCTGGGAGCACCAGCCCCATAGCAATGGAAGCCAAGGAGGTGGGGGAAAGACCTGATAACTGCTCAGCTGGTAAGAGCAAATGAACACTTTCTACAGCAGCTCTGAGATTTCTGAAGTAACAAAAAAGTCACAGCACCTTCATGTCCTCATCTTGGCCTACTAGGTACATAATTATTGTTTACATTTTACATCTTGGAAACTGAAGCATGCCCTTGTTTTTGTTTTGTCATTTACATTGTTAAATTTCAAATGCCTTTTGGGAAAGATTGGGCTACCGTACTCTGCAAAGCACCACAACGGTGATGGTCCTATGTAAACATCACATCATTTTCAGAAGATGCCTGTGTCAGAGTTCTTCATTGTACATGCCCTGGCACCTCTCAGTTGCTTTCTCATACTAAAACTATGCCCCTCAACCAGCTTCAAAAGGAGGGCCACTGAAACGAAACAGCTTAGAGGCCCCAAACCTTCTGACTATAGCCTCATCCCTGCCATTTCACTTGATTCATAAAGCTTACTGTTGATCCTTGTTCAAGTGACGTTCCCTACTTGCGTCACCTGCCAGAGGGATGCCAAGATTTATTTTTAATGTGATTGTTATGTTTGCACATCTGCCTGGGAATTTGGCAAGCCAACAGGGCAGGCTGCCATTCTGCTGGAGCCAAGTGTTTCCATCCAAGTAGGTCAAATCAGGACAAGGCCATGTGACCTTCTCAGGGGAGGTGGGCACAAAGCCAGAGCTCCAGCACTTTTCTTCGCTCATGCCCTTCCCTCTCCAGGCAGAAAAGGAACTGCCCATCAGCACTCTGGACAGTGAGCATGCAGAACCAACGGAAAGCCTTCTGCACATAGCCAAGGGCTCAAGGAAGACCTGAGCGGCTAAAATGCTGTTTGTGTGGCTGACGCACATTGCTTCTACTACATCAAAGCCGCAGGAAACCCTCTACGAACAAACAGGTGCAGAAAGTGCTTAACCTAGTTTTATGGAAGAAATGAGGATTGAAGGGGGGAGGGGGAGAACAGGGCAAGCAAAGTTCATAGCACTAAAATCTCATACACTCCTCTACTACAGGAAGCTCCAAGTTTTTCACCTTTATTTTAAAGGGAAACTATGGAGTTCTCTGTGTATTTTCTCTCTTGGCAACGAAATATGGGAGTCAGCCTCCTTCCAAGCCGATTACTGTCTCAATCAGGCCCAAAATGGTCTGCTCTGATTGGCAGCAGCAGCTTAGGAGCAGAAAAGGTATTTCCCAACACCTCCCACCGGATCCTTTTCACGCCAGAGGTTGATCCTGGAGCCTCCTGCATGCCAAGTACCCGCAGCCACATCACTGAACCTTCCCTCCAAAAGGCACAGACTCGAGGCTGGTGTCTTCCTAGCTACGACCCACCCCCCCCCACTCTGCCCTTCTTCAGCACCAAAGCTCCTTCCTCCAGTCCGGTTCCCGCTTCCACCTGCAACGAAGTAGAGCTGCACCTGCTCTTCCTGCCCGCCCGTTTCCCACCTCAAGTCTAGAGACACTCGGGGTAGGGAACTGACCTTTGTTGTTGTTGCTGCTGCTCTGTAAACACGCGCGCACGGCGCTACTGGAATATTATGGCCGCCCTCACCTATCTGGGGGAGGGTGTTCCACACAGCCCTAACATTGGAGGGGGTGCTTATGCTGCCGCCCTGAACTCCATTAAGCCCCCCCCCGCCACCCCCGCGCATGCGTACTTTCGAGAAACCGTCCTCACCCCCGCCACTAATACACAACCCCTCAAGGCCGCTCGCTCGCTCACCCCCACCCCGCGAGTCGCTCCCCTCCGCTGGCTCGTCCCGGCCGGAGGAAAAGGCGAGGAAGAAGACGACGAAGGCGGGCCCAGCTCTTGTTGTGGTAACTGAGCGGACGGCGGAGGCCCCATGTCCGGAGGCTGCGGGGAAGAGGAACCGCTCCGTGAGGGGAAGGCGGCGGCTGCTGAGGGGACTGAGGCGGCGACGGTTCGTTCGCCTTTATTTTCCTCTCGCGGGCTCGCTCGCGCCCCTCAAGGCCTCCATGGCGCCACATCCGGCTCAGACCGGAAGCCGCCTCGGTCCGGCCGCTCTGCACTCACGAGCGCCGCCGCGGGGAGTGCCGGGAAAGGGGGCCGGTCGCCATGGAGACGGGCGCGGCCTAGCCCGGCCTAGCGAGGCAACTTCCCTCCCACTATACTCTACGAGCCGAAGCCGCTTCTTCCAAGCCGGAGGAAGAGGCGGAAGGAGGCATGGCTGTTCCCGGGAAGGAGCCGGTCGGCGTCGCGGGCCTGCAGGTGCTGCTCGTCCTGTTCCACCTGGGCAGCGGAGGCGAAGGCGGCGGAGGCGCCTGGGACCCGTCTGGATACTTACTCTACTGCCCCTGCATGGGTGAGGCGGCGGCGGGGAGCGCCTCTCTTCCTCCCCTCCCCAGCTCCACGGCGCCACTCGGGTCATCACTGTCCCCTCTCCCCCCCCCACCTCTTTTCTCTTTCCTCTCGCAGGCCGTGGCTCTGTAGGCCGAGGGCTTTGAGGAGCCTGAGGGGCCTTCCCGGTGCCGTTGGACTACAACTCCCGTCATCCCTCACCGCGGACCGCGCTGGCTGCTGGGAGTGGAAGTCCAGCCGTACCTGTTTTTTTCAGAACTTATTCAAAATCAAGCAAATATTTCAAGTGGAGATGGAGTAATAACCACACTTGCTGTCACTGTGAATATGCGTTAAGGTTCACTTGGGGTTTGTTTATTTGTTTGTTTTGCTGAATGCAGGGATGTAAAGGGGCAGCTGATGGATAATCATTTTGACAAATGCGGGAGGATGTTAACTAGAGTTTAACTGAGAACAAAACACAGAGCTAGGGGCACATCTTGGACATATCTCATGCAGGGAGTGGGAAACCGGTTTTGGAAAACTGTGTTAAATTGAATTAATTTGGTAATGATTTGTAATAATTCAGAAAATCAATAAAAATAATTGGCAGTGAAGTGCAGCCATACCTGGAGGCCGCAACCTCACATCTTTTTTCTCCTCTGTTCCTTTTACCTTTGTGTAAAAAGAACAAACAAACAAAAACCACACCAACATTTATGTCGTTTCTTCTGCTGCGCTTTTTTGTAACTTGGGATGCTGCCTTGCCCTCAAGGAGGGTTGCGGTCCATCTAGCTCAGTGTTGCTTGCGCTGACTGGCAGCAGTTTCCTTGGGTTGCAAACCAAGAGTCCTTCCCAGGCCTCTATGGCAGGCATCCCCAAACTGTGGCCCTCCAGATGTTTTGACCTACAACTCCCATGATCCCTAGCTAACAGGACCAGTGGTCGGGGAAGATGGGGATTGTAGTCCAAAACATCTGGAGGGCCGAAGTTTGCGGATGCCTGCTCTGTCGCCTTTTAAATTGTGTGTGTGGAAGGCTGTTATTGTTTTGTTTATTACATTATGTATTTTTGTGTTTTTAATACTATAAACTGCCCTGTGATCCTTGGATGAAGGGTGGCATCTAAATTTAATTCATATTAATGATAATATTGGGCATCGAACCTGGGACCTTGTACAAGCAAAACAGGTGCTCTGCAGTCAAGTTATGGCCTTTCCTAAGGCTGTTTCCCCCTGTCTGTCAGATGATGGGTCAGAGGAACATGTTCAGTCCTGCTGGGTGCTGCTGCACTAGTGTGTTTTCCACAGGGCAAAGCAGACCTGTGCTGCCAGCAGGCTTGAACCTTCTGCTCATCATTTGGTGAGCAGAGAGTTCCATCCTGCTGGGTGCTGCTTCACCAGCATGTTCCTGGTGGGACTGCTGCCCTGTAGGTTATTGTTACGATTGCTGCATGCTACTATTGCGTTATAGGTTAGGGAGTGACCTGCGTGTGATTCTTGATCAACCTGCAGTGTGTTGGACTCCTTTGTAACGGTTCCTCTTCTCTGCAGTGGAGTGCACAAATTAGAAGATAAATGTTAAAAGTCAAGAAAATAATACAATGGACTTAAAGTGTGTGTGTGAGAGAGAGAGAGATTGAGATTTAAAGACTGCTAAACTATTATAAGCTCCCCGGGCAAGCTTTCAATTAAGGTAACAGCAACTGTGATTTTTATTTCAGCTTTGTAAATAGCCACTTGATTATTCGCTATGGGTATAATTTGCCTCCAGGTTATCAGATGTCTCATTGCCACCTTACTTGATACCGCTTTCTGACAGCTTTCCAAATAAATCCACAGAGGTCAGAAGTCTTGCTATCCAAGTGTACTTTCTTCTGTTAGTTCTTTGTGCAATAAATTTCTTAAACTTTTGTAAAAGTTTCCTTTCTTGTTATTTGGAAGTACAGTAATTATTGGTTGCCATTGATTACTAGGGCTTTTGGGGGGGGAGTTGGTTTGCTGCTCATTCATCCTGCACCCTGGGTAAATTTTCTTATGGGGGGGGTGGGACTTCTGCAAGCTTCTGTGGGTCGGGAATAGTTCCAGAGTCCTAGTATTGTTGCTCTGCCCCAGCCTGGTGACTAAGAAACAGGTCTTTATGTTCTATTTCAAGGGAGATTTGGGAACCAAGCAGACCATTTTCTGGGTTCTTTGGCGTTTGCTAAAATGGTGAATCGGACCTTAGCTGTGCCCCCCTGGATTGAGTACCGGTATCACAGGCCTCCCTACACAAATGTAAGTAGTTCTGAGAACTTCTGAGGTATATTTGGGTTCTGTGCTTTTGGAATGCCAGGTATTTTCCCAAAGCCATACATAAGCAGGCTCAGTGAATAGGTCCTTGCAACAGATGAGTTAATTCTGCTAGTGTTGGGTGCTACCTACATTTTGTATATCTTGTACAAGCAAGATCCCCTCTAGTCTTTAATTAGCCAACTACAGGTCTTGAAAGCTCTCTTGGCCTCTGCTTCAAGCCGGATTTTCATGCATAGGGAAGGAGTCGATAGTACATCAAACCTGCAAATCTGACAGACCAGGGTAGACCAGGTTTTGGAAGTCCTTCAGCCTTTGAAGTCATGCTGCTCGCTTTTCCTTCAGACGGTTGTGGATTCACTATTTCTGGAACAATTATGTGTGCGGACAGGCTCCTAAACTCTGTTTTCTTTGCATTGCAGCAGCACGTTCCCTACAAAGAATACTTCAAGCTGGCACCTCTCCTGGAGTACCACCGGGTCATCACTTTGGAGGAATTTATGGAAAAGTTGGCACCCATCCACTGGCCTCCTGGCAAGCGAGTGGCCTACTGCTTTGAATCAGCAGCTCAGAGGAGTGCTGACAAAAGGACTTGCCCCATGAAGGTAAGAGTCCTCATCCCTGAGGTGCCTTCTGTAACCCTGGGCTCCTCTGCTGCCATTCTTTTAGATCAGGCTTCCTCAAACTCACCCCTCCGGATGTTTTGAGACTACAGTTCCCATCATCCCTAACCACTGGTCCTGCTAGCTAGGGATCATGGGAGTTGTAGGCCAAAAACATCTGGAGGGCCGAGTTTGAGGAAGCTTGTTCTAGAAAATGTTCTGTGGATCATTTCAGTGTTTTTGTATTTAACTTCCTTTCATCCTCTCTATACTTGGAAAGCTTCTGTTAAACTTATGCACAAGTTTCAGTGGGGGCGGGACTATGGAATATGTTGTGTCAGCCAGGAGCTTGCGGCTCCCGTAGCAACTGCAGAGCTGCCTGTTCCTCTGGCCTGCCTCACCTTTCGTCTGCCGCAGTGAACGAGCAGGTGCCTTTGCTTTTGCAGGATGGAAACCCCTTTGGCCCCTTTTGGGATCAGTTTGCTGTGGATTTCGATAGGTCGGAGCTGTTTGGAGGCCTCTCCTTCAGTGCCTCTTACAAGGACCACTGGATTCGAAGGTAGCAAGTGTCGCTTGGGGGGCATGGTTAGGCACTGGGCACATTCCTCCATGGCTGCTCTGGCTTGTAAAGGGTTCTTGGAAATAATAATAATAATAATTAATAATAAACTTTTATTTGTGTCCCGCCCTCCCCGGCTGAAACCGGGCTCAGGGTGGCTAACATCAAACATAACATTGGTATAAAATCAAACAGCAATTAAATTACCTCCTAAAAACCAAGTCAGGATCAAATTAAAATCGAATTAGATGGCTTTCTGCAGGATTAGGGTTGGGAACAGTAAATGCTCATCAGGCCCATCTGTTTACGCTGTTCTTATACGGGCCTGTGAGAATGCTGGGAGGCCTCTTTCATACTAGTTCTTATACAAAAAGAGAAGGGGATTCAAGCTGAGCCCTGACCAAAGGCCTGGCAGAACAACTCCTTCTTGCAGGCCCTGCGGAAAGATGTCAAATCCCACAGGGCCCTGATCTCTTATGGCAGAGTGTTCCACCAGGCCGTGGCCAAGGCCAGCCTTATCTCCTTGAGGCCTGGGATCTCCAAGATGTTGTTATTTGCAGACCGTAAGGAAAGAAGGACAAGTATCCTGCCTTTCCGCACAAATATTTTAGAATTTCTGTTTTGTTGGAAGCCGCCCAGAGTGGCTGGGGGAACCCGGCCAGATGGGCGGGGTATAAATAATAAATTATTATTATTATTATTATAAATGGCAACCAAGGTGATTTAACAACAAGAAAACACAAAAACAGACAAAATATAACAACAGACAAAAACTGAGCAGCTAAAAATGCCTTGATAATAACATTACATTTTCCATTGAAGGTGGGAGAAGAAGCAGTGGCTTTAAAACTAGGGTTTTCCATCAGTTTTTTTTAAAAACAATTTGTAAGTAATTATCTGCCTAGCTCTTAGATAATAGTCAACTCTAAATTAGTATTATCAAAACCTTGCTTTAGGTGCCTGTAATGAATAAAAGCACCAGTCTGTGTTAGCTGCTAGAAACCAGGTTTTGGGTGGCCAAGATCTGCCATCTTTAATGTTATCTCTTTATTCTTATTCACTACAATACCGGTAGAAATTCACCCTTAAGTCCACACAAGTAATCATAGCTCAGGGAAAGAGTGCAAGGTCTCAGATTTCAATCCCTGGCAACTCTAGCTAGTTTGTTTATTTTTGATGGTAGTTCTATGCTGCTTCTTAACGGTCTTTACATTCATTCTTTATTTAGGTCCAAAGACCCACAAAAGCATTTTCAAAAGCAAAATAAAACAGAAATGCAGGGAAAGGATTCCAAGGCAGTCACTATGTTTTATCCAGAGCAAGTAGGTTTCTATTTCTTAATACTTCCAAGAGGAACTTAGCCACGGCCAGGGTAGTATCACCTGACATATCTCCAAGGAGGTACTTAAGGCAGCTTTCAGATTTTCCAGTCAAGTTTACCAATAGGGGTTTAGTTAATTGACCCCTGACTTGTTTGAACTGCTCACAGTGTAGTAGGATATGCTTCATGGAGTCAACACCCTGAGAGCATAAGCAGAGCCTATTCTGATAGGGTATACCAGACAGTTTGCCGTTTAGTGCTTCAGATGGAAATACGTTTAGTCTGGCTTTGGTGAATAATCAGTGATAGGTACCGACAGATTCATGAAATACAATGGTAACTGAAAATCACAGTCATAGTGGATTCCAGATGCAAACAGTCCACAGGCTACATAAGATCTAGAGCGAAGATCGCTTTGTGAAATATCCCATGACCTCTGCTTCAGGGATTTAAGGGCAATATCATAGCCCAGATGATGTAAAAAGGATGGCGAAAGACCAACCGAGGAGGCTTTTGGGGCCATAGTTTTCAG
This sequence comes from Zootoca vivipara, assembly GCF_963506605.1. Classification (NCBI taxonomy): domain Eukaryota; kingdom Metazoa; phylum Chordata; class Lepidosauria; order Squamata; family Lacertidae; genus Zootoca; species Zootoca vivipara. The sequence continues at coordinate 93,467,739 of NC_083282.1, forward strand.
CCATGAGCTGATAGACTCCTCATTGGTTAGATGTAAAAGTAATCCCTTCCCCAATCTTTAGCCAGTATTTCAAGGCAGCCCCCCACACTTTGGTGGAGAATGGACGTTCACCTGTTTCCAACAATAGAATTGAGTCAGGGACACAGTTTGGGACCTGAAGTAGGGACTGTAGGAACTTAGCCTGGAATCTATCCAACTTAGAAAATAGACCATGTACCAGACATTTGAAGCACAAAGGAGTTGGGAAACATATTTCACATTAAAGACCCTTTATGGCTGATGGAACATAGTGACCTCTATTCGTGAAAAAGAGATGGAGTAAGGCAAGTTTGCTCATTTCCGCCTTATGACAAATAGTCTGCCAGTGGCAACTCCAGGACTTTTTGTGGTGAAACAACAGCACTAGGTACCGGAAGCATTTAGTCTGCTCCAGATTATGGCCTTCTAGTACCCATTTACAAGGGGAATATCTTTTAGTGAAGACCACAATTCTTGATTTCTCATAGTTGATAGATAACCTGTTTACAGAACAGTAATCTGAGAACCTCCGTAGTTGGTGTTTCAAGCCCGGTTTGGAGCAAGAGAGGATGGCCGCATCATCTGCATATAGCAAAATAGGGGTCTTTCTGGTTCCTATTTTGGGGAGATGACCATCTGGGTCCATTAGACTTTCCGCTAAATCATTTAGGAGAAAGCTAAACCATGTGGGGGCCAAAATGCAGCCCTTTCTCACTCCCCTTGCCATCTCAATACAATCCAAAAGTTGGCCCTGCAATTTGCTATCACTGCACAGAGCTTTAATAAGGAAGACAAGTCGCATAACAGTCTTTGGGTGGTATATGTTTTATAAGAAGTTCAAGGATCTTGGGCAGTAGAACTAGGAAAGACATATCCAGCTCTGTGACTGTCAGACACTGCTGCCAGTTGGCATGCGTGGGACAAAGGTCTGTGACAGTATTAGGCAGATGCATGCATGCATAACTAAAGTCTGCTTGCTTAGTCTGTTGATTTTTCAGAGATTGCTGTCATAGTTTAAAATACAGGGAGGTGCATTTTGCAACTCCCCCCCCCCTAAGGAGGCCCGCCTAAGCTCCAGTATGCAGATATTTGGGAGGTGATGCAAAGTGTCTGGGGAATTAGGAAGTTCTTATTAGCTGAAGAGCATGACAACAGAAATGCAAAATACAGATTAACTTTATTCAGGTTAGCATATTCTTCATAAATCTTGTTAGTAATCCATCCCTTTGTTGTAGATGTGTTTTAAAAAAAAATTAATTAAAAAAAGCATTTGCAATAAAAGTTCCTAACAGTAAAAACAGAGCAGCACTAGTATGAGTAAACATGGCAAGCTGTAGCTCCTGTTGATCTTTCCACTGTGTCTTTTACTAGGTTTCCCTCCTCTGAACATCCTGTTGTTGCTCTTCCGGGGGCACCAGCCCAGTTTCCAGTTCTGGAAGAGTACCGGTCCCTGCATCAGTACATGGTCTGGTCTGATGAGATGGTAAACAAAGGCGAGTCCTATATTAATTCGTTCCTGGTCAGACCCTACGTGGGAATCCATTTGCGTGTCGGTTCAGACTGGGTATGGTTCTTACACTTACTTCCATGGGGGCTGTAATGTGGGCAGGGTTGTAATAGCGTCTGACTGGCAGCTTCTAGCTCCATATGAATAAAAAGGGAGAGGTGTGACTGTTAAGAACATACGCTGGTTCAGAACAAAATACTACCTAGCTCAGCATCCTGTTGCCTACCTAGGGCCACCCTTTGCCAGCTAGGTGCCTCTGGGAAGTCCATAAGCAGGAGTTGAGATCAGGTACCCTCTCTCTGTTTTCTTCCCCAGCAGCTGGGGATATTCAAAGGCATGCTGCCTCTGATCCTGAAGGGGTGTACACATTGTGACTTGCAGTTATTGACAGCTTCGTGCATAGTTGAACTAGACTGTTTGGCTGATGAGAACATAACTGAAGCTAACCATCCATTAGCAGTGTTTTTTTGCCTGCTTTGGCGAACTGTTTGGAATTCTCATTCTCCATTGTTATGAAGTCCCCCTACCTTTGTATGATGCTCTGTTTCTTACCACTTCTACCTGTGTGTGATGTTCTGTTTTTCTCCTCCCCCCGCCTTAGAAAAATGCATGCAATATGTTGAAAGATGGCACTGCTGGGTCTCATTTAATGGCTTCGCCACAGTGTGTGGGCTATGATCGGAACACTGCTGCACCCCTTACCATGGATATGTGTCTGCCAGGCCTGAAAGAGATAAAACGAGCACTAAGACTCTGGGTAAAGAAGACAGATGCAAAAGCTGTGTACATCGCCAGTGACTCTGAGCCTTATACGAGGGAAATACAGCAGCTTTTCAAACAAAAGGTAATGTCCTGCTGCAGCTGGAGCAATGAGTAGTTATTGGTGCAAACTTCACTGCTTTTCTCTCTCTGGGTGTATGCACTGGAAATATTCATGTCTTGTCTTTCTTCTCAGAGGAATCAGCGGGGCTTACAGCAGGGATAGGCAGAAGAAAGTTTGGGCTCTACTGGGTCTTTGAGTGATTTGACACATCTTTTATTATTATTTTTATTATTCATACCCCGCCCATCTGGCTGGGTTTTCCCCGCCACTCTGGTCGGCTTCCAACAAATACCAAAGTACATTAAAATATCACAGATTAAAAACTTCCCTAAACAGGGCTGCCTTTATGTGTTTTCTAAATGTCAGGTAGTTGTTTATCTCCTTGACCTCGATGGGAGGGCGTTCCACAGGGCGGGCGCCACTACCGAGAAGGCCCTCTGCCTGGTTTGCTTTTGGCAACACAGTTCTTTTGCTCAGAATATATGGTGCGGTTGCATGAGATATAAAGGTAGCTGAACACTACTTCGGAAATCATTCAGGTGACTTCTTTCCACATGGCAAACCTGAGGTAAGACATTGTGGTGGTTCTTGAACCAAGGACTGTGAGACAGAATGGCATTCAACAGACTCCTTCTGAAAGATACTCTGAGAACCTTAAGGCGCTATAGAAAGGTGCAGCTTGATTAAACAAGTTCAGGTGGAGGGATAGAGTGAGTAGATAGACAACTTGTGGCAAACCCCACGTCTTGCTTGTGTGTGTTCACTTTCAGTAACTGGGCTCTGCTTGTTTCCCCCCCTTTCAGATAAAAGTGGTGTACCTGCAGCCTGAAGTGCCCCAGGTAGATTTGTACATTCTCAGCAAGTCTGACCATTTCATTGGAAACTGTGTTTCTTCCTTTACTGCTTTTGTGAAACGAGAACGAGATGTGCATGGGAGACCCTCGTCCTTTTTTGGCATGGACCACCCACCCACGTCGAGGGACGAATTGTAGTCCCTAGAGGAAGAGATGCCTTTGGACCCACTATTTGCATACAGTTCTCATAAATGCAAGGTCGTCCTCGAAGCAAGCACTGGATATATCTGGATTCTACAGGTTCACCCTCATGGTATTCCTTGACTATTACTAGAATGTGACCTGAAAGGAGAAGTGGATGACTTCCAGGAAACATTCCCTCCTCCCCCAGTTGTGGTTCAAATAAGCCAACCCACTCCACTCATCTCTTCTCCTTTCTGTGCTGCCTTGCTACCTCTTCTGGAATTAATAACTCGTCTGGTGCTTCCTTAATGCACAGTATTCTCAAGACAGCTTGTTCACTGACAAGTAGTGTTCTGACATTAAGAACTGGGAACCAGCAAATACGTTCTCTGTTGTGCAACTGACTGACATTTGCCTTGTGTGCTTTTGTTTTCTGAGCTGCCAAATGGATTTAATTCCCATTCCTCTTGCTGGGAGTGGAGAGACTAAGGAAATGATTTTGCTATCAGCTGTGACACGTTATGGGACTTTCAGAGGAGTTTTAATCCTAATAACACTGGTGCCCTGTGGACCAGCAGTTCTGTTTGCGGCAGTTCCCAGGTAGCATAGCGATACTTTTTTTTAAAAAAAAAAATCCTATTACATGAGAGCCTTTTAGAGCAGTTTTGTATTTTACCAAATTGGCAGTCTAAGCACTGTATACAGTATAAAATAGAAGTTAAGAAATAATCTGCTTTTTGAAACACCATAATAATTCGTAAATCAAATATTATGCACCTTTTATTGGGCCCATTTGCAACTTCGCTGAGAGCTCAGTGTATCAGTTGCATTTGAATGGCTTGTGGTGGGTCAGCAATCACGTCTTTCTGAGCTCTCTGTTCTGAAAACCCAGCCTGGCTGTCATCTTGAAACGATTTTGTTGCATTGAGCAGGGGGTTGGTGTGGTGAGCCAGTGTGGTGTAGTGGTTAAGAGTGGTAGACTCGTAATCCGGGGAGCCGGGTTCGCGTCTCCGCTCCTCCACATGCAGCTGCTGGGTGACCTTGGGCTAGTCACACTTCTCTGAAGTCGCTCAGCCCCACCTACCTCATAGGGTGTCTGTTGTGGGGGAGGAAGGGAAAGGAGAATGTTAGCCGCTCTGAGACTCCTTCGGGTAGTGATAAAGCGGGATATCAAATCCAAACTCTTCTTCTTCTTCTTCTTCTTCTTCTTCTTCTTCTTCTTCTTCTTCTTCTTCTTCTTCTTCTTCTTCTTCTTCCAACTCTTGATTATAGGAGCAATCAGAATAGATAGTCTTTTTAGTGTACACTCATTCTTTGAGCATCCTTTTTATGTTTAGAAGCTGTGACCTTTTAAAAGTCTCTGAAAGGAATAACCACTTGGTCCACTTTGAATTTCAGATATTTACTTTGAGTCTCTTGAAAAGTGGAGCCAACAGATAGTGGATTTTGATTTTGTTTGTTTGTTTTAAAGTGTTTATGCACTTTTCTCTGCATAATTGCTCTGAAATCATGATTCAGCTTTCTCGATGTACATCTGAACTATGCTCACTAATTTCCCTATAGAGTTTTCCCACAGAAAAATTCTCAGGCAGGAGATCTGCAAACTGTCAGGTTACCTAGATCTTGTTATGTTTCCTCATCACATCAGTAGTAACTTTCTGTGGTGATAGTACAGCATCTTACCCTCTGATAATTATCTGCTCCTGTGCATTCAGAACATGTTGACAAATTGTCCTGGCTACTGACTGCATGCCCTATGTCAAAGCCTCTGCACTCTATATTAAGACTGAATATGTTGTGCTGGAGGAGAGAATTTTCAGGAGCTTTCTGCTTGCTTTATTGGGCTTCAGTTGCAATAGCAGGATTGAATTGCAAATGAACTTTTGCTAGGTTTGGTTGCTTGCATAGCAGCACTGCCTCCAGTTTCTTTTCTGTCTTCCTCTGCCATCTTCTGAAAAGACTCTGATTCATAAATGCTAACAGTTTCAGCTGACCAGCAAACACTTTTATAAGCAGCAAGTTCATTAATTTAATCACTACCTTGCATCATGGTAGTGATCTCTTCCAACTCTACGATTCTATGATACTTATTTTATTGATAGTGAATTATCACCGGTAAGCTACAAATCAGAAACCAGCATTGTATTTGCTGGAAACATCTTTGCTCATCTTTATGAAGTACTGAAGACGTTTGTTTAAAAGTTCAGTCTTAAAAGGTGTCGAGAATCACAAGGCTTGGAAGAAATGCAGTTCCCGTGTACTAGTTTGGTAGATTCTGCAGTGAAACCACCTGTTCCGAAGCTACCTGTAATATGGATGATCATGATTGTGATGATTGAATGAAAAAAAGACTCTCAGTAAAATATCCAGGAATGTTTATGAAGAACTAAAAAAGCAAGAAAGGCTGAGGCTGTGGCAGCACATGGAGATGATCTCTGACTTCATCCGTTAGGTGGGATCCTCCCTTCTGCTTGCTTGAGCTTCTGAAAGAATACAGTATTTTGATTCCAAAGATCAGTAAGTGCCACAATATTTCCATCTGGAGCAGCAAGAACAAACAGTTACTGTTCTTCAATTTGTCAATAAGCATAAGAATATAGCCATTTCCTTGATGGATCAGGCAAAGGTCCATCTTAACAAAACCTTTTGTTCCCAACAGCAGCCATCCAGAAGACAATGGCAGTTCCTCACCAGCTTGCCTCCATCTTGTATATCAAGTTATATTGCCATATGGAGGTTCTGATGAGTTGTTATGGCTAATGGCCGTTTGTAGGTTTCACCTCCAAGAATCTGAAAAAAAAAAATCTGTTTTACTGCCTGATAAACCCATGGATAAGCTCCACATATTATCAAAGGAAGTTCCATGGATTCAGTTATGTCCTGTGACAAAACTTACTTTTTTGTCTGCCTGGCAGTAGGTGGTTAGGTCTGTTTTGTTAGACGAACCTGGGTTCCCAGTATTATGAGAGGTAAGGGGAATCTCCCTTTTTGCTCTCCACGCTATTCATAGTTTTGTAAACTCTATCATGTATGCAAAGTTACTCTGTAGTTAATATATTTATATATAAAGCCCATTGTTTCTTAGCCAGCACTGAAGCATCAACATTCATATCTGGAGGCTTCCTAATGGGCATGAGAATTCTCTGTGCTATACCTTCAATATATCTTGCCTCTTTGTGGGAGGAAATGCCAACCTCTGCTTTTAAATGCAGCTAATGAATTTTTTTTAAGGTGGCAATCCAGGCTTCCTCAACCTCGGCCCTCCCAATGTTTTGAGACTACAGTTCCCATCATCCCTGACCACTGGTCCTGCTAGCTAGGGATCATGGGAGTTGTAGGCCAAAAACATCTGGAGGGCTGAGGTTGAGGAAGCCTGCTGTACACCATTATCTGGAAGTAAGTTCCAGTGAACTCAGTCTGGATACTCCTAGGGCTGTGCTGTTAATGATGTTGACCATGGGCTGCAGCTACACCTTGCCATGAGGAGGAGGCAATTTATCCGTGGGGTGCAGTCTCACCAGCATTTCTGTACATTGGTACCTTGGGTTACAAACACTTCGGGTTACAGACTCCGCTAATCCGGAAGTAGTACCTTGGGTTAAGAACTTTACCTCAGGATGAGAACAGAAATCGTGCGGCAGGAGCGGGAGGCCCCATGAGCTAAAGTGGTACCTTAGGTTAAGAACGGTTTCAGATTAAGAACGGATCTCCGGAACAAATTAAGTTCGAAACCAGAGGTGCCACTGTAAACTCCATTTATGTGGCTGGCTCAGAATGGAGGACATCTGGGGTATTTGTGTGCTATGCACAATATCGGAAGCCATGTTTTAATTTTTTTTAAAATTAATGTACAGAGGATAACTTTGTGATTTTCTTTTTCGTAATAAAACATCAATCTTTCTCTCGAGTGTTTTTATGACTTGAAACATTCCTCCTAGCTTTGGCTATGGTTAACATCCACCTGGTGAAACCACATGCTGATGTTTTCTCCTTTTAGAAAAAAGGAAGTTGTTGGCCCAGATGGCTGCCTTTCACCCTTCAATTTAGGGATCTCCACGTCTTGCTGCCGTGGAGCTGATTAGGCTTATGCCATTGGCAGAAGGACCCAGCTTAGAAGTGAGGTCATGGGCTCTCTCTTTCCACACAAGCTGTGCGCACACTTCCAAGCATCTGTTTTTAAAAGCAACAGATTCTTGTGCAGAGTGGATTAACCAAGTGCTTCTTTGCACAGTTGAAGATTTTATCTGATTGCCCAAGAACTGCTTTTCTTCCATTGCATTTAGTAGTGGTAATAATAATCACCTTGAACAATTTGATTTTTCCAGACAGATGATCAAATTCTAAATGCACTAGAGATGGAATGAAGTTCCATTGATTTCTGTTACTTGCAAGTCAGCAGTTTAGGGCAGCAGCTTGGGCAGGCAGTGTTGACTTAAGATTGGCACATTGGGCAAGTCCCCTGTTAAATAGTGCCAGCTGACCACCCACTATTTGAGTGTAGTTCTTAGAATGTCATTATGTAAAGGGCAGCACACCACCTTACTTCATTCAAGTGTAAATTTGTTAGCTGGGGCACAAAGGCAGCTCGACCCCTCCGCCAGGAAGTGGTGAGTGTAAACCTTGCAGAGAACCAAAGCTTCCCTCCTTGAACGCCTCTTATATGTAGGCATTTCTGTACAGGAACGCGAGCAGCCATCAGTGGTCTGGCCTAGAGAGGAGCCGCTTCCGTTTTGAGAATGTGTGTGCCTCTTAGGGGTGGTGTGCCTCTGAAGACCGAGGGAGTCTGGTGGGTTCCTGGCGGCTCTTGGGGAGTTTCCAGCTAACATAGCTGGTACTTCTGCAGAATGTGGTGACGACTTGGGTGGTTGGCTTGACTGCGTCCTCTCCTGTGGTACAGGACCAAGTTAGCTCTTTAGTTCACTAAAGGCAGGTGGAGAAATGGTTAGGATTCACAGGTGGGTAACCTTTGAAGAGCTAAAAGCTCGTTATCAAGCCTATTTTTGACAATGAAGAAACCCTGCGGGGATTTAGAGTCTTCACAATCCTTTCACCTGTATCAAGCGAGGCACTGGTAATGTGTTGGATGAGGGCCAACAAAGAAGCTCAAAAACAGGCTCAACTGTTTGAGGAGAATGATGTTCAGTCAGTTTGGGGTGTGGTCCACTCCCCCTGAAGGTTCAGGCTCCTCCTTTAAGGATGCTGCTAGTTCTAGCTTTGTCCATTGGTTCCTAGTCCTAAGAACATCATAAGAGCCTGCTGGGTGAGGCCAGTACGGTAGCCCCATCTAGTCACGTATCCTGTTCTCATGGTGGCCAACCAGATGCCTGTGGGAAACCAGCAAGCAGGATCCAACCAGAAGAGCCCTCTGCCCACCTGTGATTCCCAGCAGCTGGCATTTGGAGGCATACTGCACAGAGGCGAAGTTCAAATAGCGTCTTTCCAAGCCCCATGCAAGGTGTAAAGTTCCGTGCAGCTCCTGTCTTGAGTTGAGGCCAGTGGTGTCTGGGGAGAGGTGAGCAGCCCTCTTTTAAATGTCGCTCTTTGTTTATACTGCATGGTGTCCTGCCCCTTTTTTAACCATGCTGGAAACTGAAGTTGAAAGGAAGTATATGAATTAACAACGTTGTGATAGCTTAACCAAAAAGCATCTCTGCTTCTCTTTCTTTGTCAGTTGTCTCCCCTTCCCTAATGGGGCTTCACACACTCTTTAATGAATTGGGGACAGAGAAATTGTGCACAGCAAGATAGCAAAGTAATGGAGAAATTGCACCCAGCAAGCATAAGGCTGTGGGCAACAGGCCAAGTTCTGGAACACTGAAGGCTTTATAGCCTCAGATGCAATTCCCCTGTTCTCTTCCAGAAAGTCCCATAAAACACATTAATCACAATTATTTTTTTTTTATCAATACACTCCTCCAGTGGGCACTTGCGCTTCCATTCACTTGATGTTTTCTCTGCCAGAACTCCCATAAATTATGTTCCTTCCCCCACTTCCATTCTACCAGAATTGCTTCATTGGGCGCCAGTGCCAAATTTGAATTCCTAGAAGTCTTTTTGCCCTTAGGACTGAGATCAGATGGCATTTCTAGCTGTAAAACAAATAACAAAGATCATCTGCTGTGCAGAGAAGATGAATTAGGATCGTAAAGCTTTTTAAAATAGTTTTAAGAACAAAAATTATATACCGGTAGTAGATTTATTTAGGAAGGGGCTTTGATGAGCCTAAACAAAAATTACTTGCATTGGACTTTAATACGGATTGAATTCTGATGGACACAACACATGTAATTTTTCTGTGTGTAGTGTGTGCTGAGGCGCAGAGGGACCACATTTTTGCCAGCTCACTTCAGATAGTCATTCAAATCGCATAACTTCTTACACTTCTTCAATCCCATGTGAAGCAATGGTTTGGAGGTAGCACCAACCATAGTTTTCTGATGTGGAACAGCACGGGAAGCAGACAATCACAATGCAAAAATGGAGTAGAGCATCTAGTAACGAAAAGGGGAGGAGAAAGCAACACCTTCCTGATCCTCCAAACCATGGCTGGATGATTGTACAAATGGAAATTACTGGTTTGGACTGGTTTGGTTAATATAATGTACAAACCATCAATAGGTTAACCTGAAGAGACTCAACTTATATTTTCAAGAAAAGCATTTCAATGCGGGTTACCACACATCAAAACATCAAATCAAACAATCCAGAGCAAAACATTACTGACAAAAGTTAAATATAAAATATACGTTCAAAGCAACATAATTAGCATGAAACTAAAATATTAAAGATTTCAAAACATTACAAAAGAGATGAACTACATAATGAACACTGAACGCAGTGAAGTTAACCAAAAAATCCGAACCATTATTTCGAAAAAAAACATTACTAAAGGAATTCAGATACAAAATTATCATTTAAAACAGCATAATTAGCGAGAGGAGCAGGGCTGCTCTTTTAGGGATTGAGGAAGCCCCTTGATGCCACCCCCCCCCCAATCCTTGTCTGCCACAGGGAGAAGCCCCATTGCTGTGGGGTTTGGGGGAGCGACTTCACCTGTCCCAAGCTGCAGAAGCTGACCCAAAGCCCAGGCTTGCCTCTGCAGTCGGAGCAATTTCCTGCCAAGGTGCCACCTCACTGCAACTTACCCAAATTGCATCCCATCAGCCATTTTCTTGCCCAATTACCTGTTTTCGCGAGATGACTTGGCAGCTCTCCCATCCTTCCTCCTGGCTAGACCGCTCTTAATAAATTTGCATTGCCTACAGGTTTTTTTTATCACTTCACCACTTGCTCTTCCTTTATGCCCACATCTTCTCACAGCTCCCTTCCTACTCCAGTCTTAGCACCAGCCAGGGACTAGAGCAGGCTTCCTCAACCTCGACCCTCCAGATGTTTTGAGACTAGAATTCCCATCATCCCTGACTGCTGGTCCTGCTAGCTAGAAATCATGGGAATTGTAGACCAAAAACATCTGGAGCGCCGAGGTTGAGGAAGCCTGGACTAGAGCAAGCAGAGCATCAATAAACACTGTTAAGGAAGCAGCAACTAAAAGATGTGCTAGACATCCCAATTACAGGGAGAGAGGGGCTATTGGTTTTTTAGTTTTATTATGTATTTTTAATATTGCACTTTTATGTTGCAAACCGTCCTGAGATCTTTGGATGTAAGAATTCCTATTAATGTCACATACTGTATACATAATTTGATTTATATATAAATTCGTATATCAATAAGTAAAAGAAATACAGCAAAAGTCATGTGATTAGCAGCGTTAACAAAACCTAAAAAAAGAAGAGCAAGCTGAGCTCATAAACTCTGGATCTCACACTGCTCCGGTGCATTAAAACACACCTAAGCCATACAGCTGAAAACGCTGGCAGCATTAAGATAAATTCAATAGGGTAAATAAGTTTTGATGGATGTAATAATGGAATACTTGTATAGTTTTTGTAAAATATGCAGGGATTTAGGATATGCAAAAAACTACAGAAAGAGGAGAAGAGAAGTCATTGATATCTTCAGGATGTAAGAACGAATATTTTAAACTGTAAAGCAGAACATTTAATAAAAATTATATACAAAAACACGCGCGCACACAAACAACCCCCTAGGCCGCGCCTCGCGCACGTGGCCTGGGCCCCTCGACGGCCTGGCGGGGAGGAGGGGGAGAGGGGCGTGTCCCGTTGCCAGGGGCGTGTCCCGTTGCCAGGGCCGAGGGCGCGGAGGAGGCGGGGCCCGTTGCTAGGGCCGGGGCGTCGCCAAGGAAGTGATGGCTTCGGGGCGGGCGGCCGCGTTGCCAAGGAAGTGAGCGGCGGCCGCGGCGGGGCCGGACTCCCCCTGTCGTATCCGGTGCTGCTGCCGCCGCCGCCGCCGCCGCCCCTGCCGCAGCGGCGGGAGGAGGAGGGGGGTCTCCATGGTGACGGCGCAGGTAAGTGAGGGGCCTCGCCCTCGGCTTCTCTCCCCCACCGCCGCCGCGGCGACACGGCCGCGCTGCCCGCCCGCCCCCCCCACCGTGCGCGCGCCTCCCACGGCGGGAGGAGGAGGAACCGCATCTGTGGGGCGGGGGCCTCGGGTGGCCCCACGCCTTTCCCTCTCTCCCCCTTTCCTCACGCTCAGCGACACACGCGTGTCTGGGTGGGGGAAACGTGGGAATGCGTGCACGCGCACCCGGATGCTCCCTCCCGCCTCCTTCTGCCCTCTCAAGGCACACGCGTGTCTGGGTGTGGAAACGTGGGAATGCGTGCACGCGCACCCGGATGCTCCCTCCCTCTCCTCTCTACCCCCCTCCCAGCCTCCTTCTGCACTCTCAAGGCACACGCGTGTCTGGGCGTGGGTGTGGGTGGTGGCTGCGTGCACGCACCCGGATGCTCCCCTCCCCTCCCCTTCTCTCTGGAGGATGGGGGTCGGCACCTCCTCCTGCTGCTGCTGCTGCCTGCCCCATACACACAAGGCCATGCCCTGCTGCGACCCCTCCAGGTGAATTGACCCCACATGAGGAGGCAGGGAGGGCCACCAGCTGGGATGGAGACAATCCATGGAGGAGGAGGGGGGGGCTATGGGGTGCTCCTAGCCAGGAGGGCCGTGTTCTTGCCCTCCACAGTCGGAGGCAGCGATGCTTCTGAATCCCACTCTCTGGAAAACCACAGCAGGAAGGGAGAGGAATCTTAGGTTCAAGTCCTGCTTGTGGGTTTTCTGTCGGGGCATCTGGCGGGCCATTGTGAGGAGACGATGCCGGATGACACATGGGCCTGATCCAGCAGCCAGCTCTTCTTACGTTCTTACGCATGTTATTAAATGCCTGTCCGCCCGTCCCCTGCAGTTCTTTGAATGTGGATGTCCTCAAACACAAGAGGCAGCCACCAGCTGGGATGGCTTTTGCAAGAGGATTAGACAAGGTACAGTGGTCCGTGGTCGCTAGCCATGCTGTGGTCTGCCTCCGCTGCCGGAGGCATTATGCCTCTCAGCACCATAGCATTGTAGAACTGTAGAGTTGGAAGGGACACCACGGGTCATCTAGTCCAGCCCCCCGCAATGCAGGAATGTCAACTAGATCATACGTGACAGGTGGCCATGCAACCTGTGCCGAAGCCCCCTTGTGCTTCCCATAGCCATGGGGTTGCCCACTGTGAGAGCAAGATGCCGGACCAGATGGGTCCCCTTTGACGTGCTCCTCAGGGCTCCTCTTATGGACCAGAACACACCCCTGGTTGTGGCTGAGCTCCCTTTGGGGTGGGTGGGTGGGAACACCTGCCCTCTTGCCATGCTTTAAGTGTCTCATCAAGACTGCTCATCAAAACATTGGGGCATATCTTTGGCATGCCAAGGTTGAATTGTTGTTGTTGTTTAGTCGTTTAGTCGTGTTCAACTCTTCGTGACCCCATGGACCATAGCACGCCAGGCACTCCTGTCTTCCACTGCCTCCCGCAGTTTGGTCAGACTCATGTTTGTAGCTTCGAGAACACTGTCCAACCATCTCATCCTCTGTCGTCCCCTTCTCCTAGTGCCCTCCATCTTTCCCAACATCAGGGTCTTTTCCAAGGATTCTTCTCTTCTCATGAGGTGGCCAAAGTATTGGAGCCTCAGCTTCAGGATCTGTCCTTCCAGTGAGCACTCAGGGCTGATTTCCATGGGACTCTCAAGAGTCTCCTCCAGCACCATAATTGAAAAGCATCAATTCTTCGGCGATCAGCCTTCTTTATGGTCCAGCTCTCACTTCCATACATCACTACTGGGAAAACCATAGCTTTAACTATACGGACCTTTGTAGGCAAGGTGATGTCTCTGCTTTTTAAGATGCTGTCTAGGTTTGTCATTGCTTTTCTCCCAAGAAGCAGGCGTCTTTTAATTTCGTGACTGCTGTCACCACCTGCAGTGATCAAGGAGCCCAAGAAATTAAAATCTCTCACTGCCTCCATTTCTTCCCCTTCTATTTGCCAGGAGGTGATGGGACCAAGGTTGAATTACTTAGCATTCATATGTGGATTTATTTATTTTATTTTTTGAAGTCTACAAATTAAATGATAGGAAAGACCCATTGCTGCCTGAGACCCTGGAGAGTTTCTGCCAGTATTAGAAACTCAGATATATAAGCTAATAACGGTCGGGGCACCTTTACCTTTACTTTTACCTTGAACCTACAGAATGTCTAGGTGCCTCCCCCCCCCCCATGAGATTGTTTAATTCTCATTACTATTTTTCATTTCATTTCTATACCGCTTTATTTTTTAAAGAAAAAAATTCAAAGCAGTTTACAAAACATTAAAACATAAAATTAAACGATCCAGAATAAAACAAAATCAAGCTCCAAGGAAAATATTTCAGATCCTTCTCTAAGTGACATTTTGTTCCCCCATATTTATTTACCCTGCTTAATTTATATAGTGGCCCCACAGCAGAAGGACTCTAGGAAGCCAGTGTTGTAAAGTGGTTCAAGTGTTGGACTAGGACCTGGGAGATCAGGATTCAAATCCCCACTCAGTCCTGAAGCTCACTGCGTAATCTTGGAGTCAGTCACAGCCTCTTAACCTACCTTACAGGGTTGTTGCAGGGATTAACTGAGAGCGGGGTGAACCATGTACTTCACTCCTTGGAGAAAAAGGTGGGATATAAATGCAATAAATGAGTTATTCTGCTTACCTGCTTAAGAAACCTGGAGAGGCCAGCCAGATGGAGATGTCGGTCGCCAACCTGGCATCCAGGGATCTCCATGTGGTTGCAATTGGACCCGTGGCAATAGCAAAATGTGCCCGGCCCCTGGCTGATTTCTAACACTGCTTCCTAGACTCTGCTTTCTGGGTACCAGCTGTGCTGTCTCCATCCTGTGATTGTTGAATCTCCTTGTCTTGTAGGCGTGCACACATAACCATGCACATAGGATCAGGCTTCATATAGACAATGAAGACCAGGCACCACCAAAGTAGCCGGACTAGAGGGAGCCATACTATTGCCAGCTGAGAAGATCAGGAGGAAAGAACTAGATAATATAGCGGTCAACTGCAAAGGGGATTTGGATATTTAATTTGGCACATTTTACTAGAGAATCTTCTGCTATTCTATTTTATGCAACATACTATTCCTGGTGCAATATGAAGGCAGCATAACAGTGGTACCTCGGATTGAGTACACAATCCGTTCCAGGGTGCCATTCGCACCCCAAAAAGTACTCAACCCGAGCGTCGCTTTAGCGCACGCTCAAAGCGCCAATAGCGCACTTACGCGCGCAGCACACAAAACACTTCTGTGCATGTGCACACGACGGAACCCAGAAGTAACCCAAATGTACGCAACCCGAGGTATGACTGTATGTTCATTGCTCATCTGTGCAAGGGACATTTGGCTGTGGTGGTCTTGCTTATGTAGCAGTTCGTTGCTGCAAAAAATGATTTCCTCAAAGCAAGAAGGGTGCTTGCTTCCTCTCCTTAGACAGGAGAAGGAACCCAATTCTGCAAATGAATAGTTTACTCTGTCTTTGTTCTCAGGACAGTGTGTTTTCATAGAGCCTGTGGTGTGTTTCTCTAAGCTGTCATAGATCTGATTTTGACAGTTGCTCTGTTGCTTGGCTGTATTGGCTGTCACTGAATGCCTACCAGTGTGGGGTCATATAAGGGCGATTGTCATGCAATTTTCAGTCAATAAGAAACACAGAATAGACTGAATTGATATATTTTATTGGACCATCTTTTAATGAAGGAACATGCAATATTTTGTGGACTGATAAAATTGTTTACATATGCAATCAACCTTGTCTTGTAAAAAAATACTTTAGATTTAGCTATTTTTGTGTTCCAACTGATGAAGAGCATTGTGCAATTAGGCACCTACCCAGCAGATGTTGTCCCTGATCAAAGGCCTTGCTTGACTCTTTTGTATTTCGTGGGGATGAAATAAGAGCGTCAATTAGTATATATGGGGTTTTTTTGTACATGACTGTGATATCTATATGAAAGGGATGCATTTGGGAAAGACCTATTTTCTCTAATCCTATTAAAGCTGAAAGATAGCAAAGCTTGACTTTTTCAAGAGAAGCCAAACAGCCATCGATTGCTCTGCTTTTCTGAAGGGTGTTCAATTTCAATTTTCAACTCCTTAAAAATAAAATCACAAAAAGAAATATATTTTACCTAAGACATGTCTGTGTTTCCAGTTTCCTTGAGCCCATAGATCAGGGAACATAAACACTAAAAATAAAATAAATAAAAAATAAAATTGTTACTAATACTACTATTTTTTAACTGGAGGTTAAGTTTGTGGTGTGTACTTGGTAGAATTAGGTACTGTAGTTCAGTTGAGAAAAATACCTCATCATAATGCTCCACAGTTCACACCTGGAATATTCTGTCTGATTTGAGACACCTCTTTACCATAAAGAGGAAAAATTGCTGAAAGAGAGGAAAATCACAAATTGCCCATTTATTAGATGGAATAATGGAAGGAGCCAAATGATGCTAAGAAGTAACATAATTACAGATAGTTGACAGGTTCAAGTAGCAAAAATGGAAAATAATTGTTCTTAGAATCTCTTTAAGTCTCAGCCTCCACCTTCCAGGTCTAATGTGGAATCTTTGTTTGCACTACTAAAATAAAATTAAAGACAATCCTGGAATATATCCAGTATGTAGCAATCTTGTCCTAGCTTGTTGGTTCTCAAGGCGCAGGCTATTTGAATTAACTAGTCTCCTTAATTTCTGATTTCATCTGAAATTCTCTGATGATTGAACTGCCACACCAATTTAATTTCAAATAGTACCAGGACTTCATTTTCAGGCATGACTTCATCCTACGCTCCAAGAAAACAGGCTTTGAGTTGCTTCCCGTATTCTGTACAATTGGAAATGCAATCTAAAGCTCTGGGTAAGTGAA
The DNA here is from genome assembly GCF_963506605.1 of Zootoca vivipara. Classification (NCBI taxonomy): domain Eukaryota; kingdom Metazoa; phylum Chordata; class Lepidosauria; order Squamata; family Lacertidae; genus Zootoca; species Zootoca vivipara. The sequence goes on from NC_083282.1 coordinate 93,484,423, forward strand.
GTGGATTAGAGTCAATTTGGGACCAGGCCAGATTGCTTTTGGATTTCAGAAGAGTGAGAGGGCTCTTTCCGGAGAGCGCTGTGTCCTAAAGGCTTATCTAAAATAGGATGGGCCGTGCATTCAGCCTCATGAAATGTTTGGTTACAAATAATTGATGTATTTGGGTGCAAGCAATTAAGGCACAGTAGCACATGGCAGAACCTGCTTGACGGACATTTGCTGTCACGTGGTGTATTCTACTTTTGGCAAAATAAACAAGGGCACACTGCTGATGTAGTCACCTCCTGGGAATCATGCCTTTCCTCCCATCATGTGGTTCCCAGAACTTCTCCTTGACCCCCAAATTCTTCAGCTGTCATCCGTGCTAGTTTCAAAGAACCTCATTCCATGCTCCAGGATGAATACCACCCCTTTGTCCTCGCAATGTCAAAATCAGGCTTGAAATTCCAACTTAGTGGAAGGTAAGGAGCTGCTTTAAAACCCAGACAGACCTCTCCCTCATCTAGTTCAATAGCCTTTGCTGTGGCTGGCTGTGCCTCCCCAGGGCTTAACAGTGAGGTCTTTCTCAGCCCTCCTGCCAAAGGTCCTTTCACGGGAGCTCCTCGTGGCAGAAACAGGAGCATTCAGCATGCAAATCATGCGCTCTGCCACTGAGCAGCAGCCTCTCCCCTTGACTTCACCCACTTTGTATAAATTGTTAATTGAAAGAGGGAAGAGAATCCACCCTCATTATCTCTCCTTAGCCAGCCATACAGTTAATACGACGAGGCAATTCATCTGTGCTGGGTATACTTCAGTACATGCCTTAAACCGAGACAGGGCCCAGCGGATCACCCAGTTCAGCTCTCATCCTAACTTTCCGGTGCTTGTGTGTTCCTTCGGCGTGCAAATAGCAAACCTGCGTTACCGCTTTTCAGAATGTAGCACCTTCTGGGTGATTGTTTGGGGCTGATGGGAGTTGTAGTCCAAAACATCTGCAGAGCACAAATAGTTGTTGTTGCTGCTGCTCTTTTGGGGAGGAGGTTGTAATATGGGTTATGGAAGATGTTCCAGGTCTCAACGATGTCCTAATCTCTGGCATGGCGCAGTTGCAGCGTTCTGAATCTTGTATCTTGCACCAAGTTGAATGGGCTGCTTTACACCCAACAGCTCTAAAATAGAAATTAAAAAAATGTTCAGGTCATGCCAGTACAGAATTAGGCCTGCATGTAAGGATGCAGGCCATGGCATGTTGTGCTTGAAGGTTGGACGGGCAGGAATTGCTTTCCTATTGAAGCTGCAGGCAGCCTGACTGAACTTGTTTATATTTGATGCTCTTAGCTCTGTCCCTGGCAGGGCTGCTTGAAGGTTTCTTTCCATTATTTAGCCTCTTGGCTCTTCCACTGGTTTGGTTATAGCAGGGGTGGGGATCTCCAGCCTCCACCCCGGACTACCGTAATTAGGCCTGCCAGGCCTCTGCATTCGTCCCACAAGGCCCTTTTGGCAAAGCCACGGCCAGCTGCCCTGCATGTGAAGTCATATATGACTTCTGTCGTGCGGCAGGCAGGATCCTAGGGGTTTGCAGGCACTGCCTGCTAGCTGATCGGCACAAAGCACATTGAAAGGGGCTTTTGAAGACCCGGCAACTGGTCAGATCTTCAGAAGTCCCTTTCAAAATGCTATTTTCTGCAGCACTTTAAATGAGGCTTCTGAAGACCCCTGGGGGCAAAAAAGGTCACCTGTCATCATTGTGACATTAGGTGATTGACAGCTGGGCTGCTCTACTGACCTGTCTAACTTGGCCTGTGAGGAGTGGAAGAGTTATAGGTAGGTAGCCGTGTTGGTCTGAGTCGAAGCAAAATAAAAAAATTCCTTCAGTAGCACCTTAAAGACCAACTAAGTTTATATTTTGGTATGAGCTTTCGTGTGCATGCACACTTCTGTGGAAGAGGAGTGGAAGAGTTAAGGATCTGGCCCTCTTGCCAGAGTCAGTTCCCAGCCTTGGTTTGCAGTGACTTTCCAAGCACAGCGATGGAAGCAAAATCAGATTACGTAAAAATTACTCCGTTACTGCAGCCATACAGGCAGTATTTGATTTCTAGGAAAGGATACCGGGTCTGTCTGGAAACCTCTCGTAGTCTACTATATGGCAGTTGTCTGTCATTGCTCAGTAGTGGGGGGGGGGGAGTGAATACCTGCTCTATTCTTAACAAGATGCTCCAGGGTTAAGGTTTGCACTGAAAAAAGTTCCGGGTGTGGTCAGACTGAGGCAGAATAGAACTGTGCTATGACTTCCCTTGATTGGAATATTATACCGTACTTCTGCTGATGCAGCCTAGAATAGCAGTAGCCTTTTTTGCTGCTGCGTCACACTGTGGACTCATGTTCAGCTTCTGGGCCACTAAAATCCCTAGATCCTAGACCCCAACGAAGTGGAAGAGGGAAGCGCAAGGATGCCGTGCCGTGCATTTTCTAGCAATCATACATTGCGGGGGCAAGAGGGTGAGAAAGAGGCAAGAAGTCGCTGTTTTCAGTGCCATCCATGCATTTTCTGGAACGTTGTCATTCTGGCCAGAGCCTGTGGTTTCCTAGCAATGATGAGCCCCTTTGAAAGTTTTATTACGTTTTCAATTAAGGCTAATGATGGTGACTTGGGAGCATTTTAAGTGGGAAGAAAGCAAAAGCTTTAGGGCAGTTTTCTAGGATCTAAAATTTGAGAGTTCCTGGACAGCATGTGCAATTGCTGCGTAGGAAAATCTTAGAATCGTAGAGTTGGAAGGGACCCCCCAGGGTCATCTAGTCCAACCCCCTGCAGTGCAGGAAATCTCGGCTAAACCATCCATGACAGATGGCCATCCAACCTCTGCTTAAAAACCTCCAAGGAAGGAGAGTCCATGGGGTTCAGAGATATACAGTGTAGGACTGTAGCTCAGCAGTAGAAGATCCTGGGTTCAGTCCTTGCTATCTCCAGAGAAGACTGGGAGAGGCCCACGTCTGAAAGCCTGGAGAACCGCTGCCATTCAGTGTAGACAATATTAAGCTGGATGGTCCACCGGCCTGACTCACCCGTGTACGGCAGCTTCCTGTGTTCTACTTTCTTATCAGGAAAAGCTTCTCCTTGGGGCAATCCCTGGCAAGAAATCCTAGTTTTGAATAATGGCGTTGTTTTTGTTTTTGTTTTAATCGAGCAGATCATTACCATATAACTCAGCTTGCACTTTTACAGCGCTTTGAGTTGCTTGGTGGAAGTCAGCATCTGGCGAGGTGGAAAGGAGAGGCGTGTACTCTAAAACATAGAATCGTAGGGTTGGAAGAGACCCCAAGGAGGGCCGTCCAGTCCAACCCCCTGCCAAGCAGGAAACACCATCAAAGCATTCTTGGCATATGCCTGTCAAGCCTCTGCTTAAAGGCCTCCAAAGAAGGAGACTCCACCACACTCCTTGGCAGCAAATTCCACTGCCGAACAGCTCTTACTGTCAGGAAGTTCTTCCTAATGTTTACATGGTTGGAGGGCAGCAGGGTGGTGGCAAAATCTGGGCCTGTGAGGGAAGGAAAGAGGAGCAAAAGGAGTCCAGCATGTGGACAACATGCCTGCGCATACGAGAGACTCTTAACTTGGAAGCCGGCTGAAAAGAGCTAGCACTGCCCTTTCTCACGTTCTCCTTGAAAGGATGAAAGTTGAGAATTTCAGAATGGATAGACCTCTCTGAACCTCCTGCTGCACAGGCTATTCAGACTTAAGATTTTGAATGAAGCTGTAGGAGCCAGGTAATCCTATGAGGCCTTTCTTCATGAGAGGTCTGGAGGGGGGGGGGGCAACATGAGACCAGGCCTTTTCTGCAGTGGCTCCCCTTTCGGGAATGCTCTCCCCAGGAAGCCTCGCCTGGCTTCTCCATTTCTTACGGTATCTTTAGATGCCAGGCGAAAATGTTTCTCTATAACCAAGCTTTTGGGTGATGAACATTCTATGGCCTTTAAAATGTATTTGTGGGAAGGTTTGTATGTTGTTTGTTTTATTACGTATCATGTGTTTTAGTTTTGTATTTTTATGGTGTGAACTGCCCTGCGATCTTCGGATGAAGGGTGGTATACAAATTTAATATATTACTACTACTACTGTACTACTGTTATTACGGTTATTTCTATTATTACCATTATTATAATTATTATATAGTTGTTGTTGTTATTATTATTATTATTATTATTATTATTATCATCATCCTCCAAAGTGATATTTCTCATTTTTAATGAAACTCGAGTTAAAAGCCATTGCTTCAGTCACTAATACCGATCAAATGGGAATAGGAAGCACTTATTTCCTGTCATTTACAAGGGGGAAAACATTTTACATTGTTATTTCTTCTTGTTGTTCTGCCTCACAGTAACCCTGAGAGGGATGGTTTTTTTGCTTGTTTTTATCTTACAGTTGGGAAATTGAGATTTTGAGATGGTGGCTTAGCCTGTCCACTCTGGGAATTGATGTTTGGCCTTGGGTTTCTCCTTTCATCTCTAGTGTTAAAAGCCAGACCAGGGTGGGGGTGGGGGCGGTTCAGTGGTTTGTACTCAGTGCTTTTGTGCCTTTCTTCTGTGCTCAGTTCTTGCCTTTGATTCTTTCCAGGTTTGGGGAAACCCCTGGCCTTCCTGGTCCTGCCGCCTGCTGAGTTTGCCCTAGTGCCAACCTGTTGCCATGTCGAAGTTAAAGTGCTCGGAGTCGGTCAGAGTGGTGGTGCGATGCCGGCCGATGAACAGCAAAGAGAAAGTAGCCTCCTACGAGCAAGTGGTCCAGGTGGACGTCAAGCTGGGGCAGGTGTCTGTGAAGAACCCCAAGGGAACTTCTCACGAGCTGCCCAAGACTTTCACCTTTGATGCCGTTTACGACTGGAATTCCAAGCAGTTTGAACTCTACGATGAGACCTTCCGGCCCCTGGTGGACTCGGTGCTCCAAGGGTTCAACGGGACCATCTTTGCCTACGGGCAAACCGGCACGGGGAAGACGTACACGATGGAAGGTGTGCGTGGCGACCCCGAGAAAAGGGGCGTCATCCCCAATTCCTTCGACCACATCTTCACGCACATCTCCCGGTCTCAGAACCAGCAGTACCTGGTGAGGGCTTCTTACCTGGAGATCTACCAGGAGGAAATCCGGGACTTGTTGTCAAAGGATCAGTCCAAGAGGCTGGAGCTGAAGGAGCGGCCGGACACGGGAGTGTACGTGAAGGACTTGTCGTCTTTCGTCACAAAGAGCGTCAAGGAAATAGAGCATGTCATGAATGTGGGGAACCAGAACCGCTCGGTTGGGGCCACCAACATGAACGAGCACAGCTCCCGTTCGCACGCCATCTTTGTGATCACCATTGAGTGCAGCGAAGTGGGGCTCGATGGGGAGAACCACATACGCGTTGGGAAGCTCAACCTCGTGGACCTTGCCGGCAGCGAGCGCCAGTCTAAGACCGGAGCCCAGGGGGAGAGGTTGAAAGAGGCGACAAAGATCAACCTCTCTCTCTCTGCCTTGGGCAATGTCATATCGGCCCTGGTGGACGGCAAAAGCACTCACATTCCCTATCGGGATTCCAAGCTCACCAGGCTGCTCCAGGATTCGTTAGGTGGCAATGCCAAGACAGTGATGGTGGCCAACATCGGCCCCGCCTCGTACAACGTGGACGAAACCTTGACGACACTGCGGTACGCCAACCGTGCCAAGAACATCAAGAACAAGCCGAGAGTGAACGAAGACCCCAAGGATGCGCTGCTGCGGGAATTCCAGGAGGAGATTGCAAGGCTCAAGGCGCAGCTAGAAAAGCGGTCTGTTGTCAAGAGGAAGAAGAAAGACAGGAGGAGAGACGGAAGCTTCAGCGCCGGGGGAGAGGACGAGGATGAGGAGGAAGATGGCGAAGAAGGGGAGGAGGAAGGAGGAGGTAACAAAGGTGACTACTGGAAAGAGCAGCAGGAGAAGCTGGAGATAGAGAAGAGGGCTATCTTAGAGGACCACAGTTTGGTGGCTGAGGACAAGATGAGGCTGCTGAAGGAGAAGGAGAAGAAGATGGAAGACTTGAAGCGAGAGAAGGAGGCAGCTGAAAGGCTGGGTGCCAAAATCAAGGTAGGAGGCTCTTTGCTGAGTTCTGTGGATTCAGAAAAGTGGCTTGGGAGAAACCTCTCTGGGGGAGGTTCAGTGTTGAAGACTAAAAACAGAAGCATAGGGATGGGAATTGTTCCTGAAACGCTTCTCTGATGTTCAGAGTGGTTCTGACATTCTGAATTCAAAGGTTTTCCTTTCCAAATTATTCACAGCTAGAGAACTGCAGCCAGCAGTTGGAGAGGTGTAGGGGATTTAAGACCCGGTTTGGACAATCAGGTTCTGGCTTCAGAGGCAAGGATGGATGCATGAGCTCTTGTGAACTCACAGACTGCCTCTTTGTGCAAGCAGGGAAGCAAGCCAAGACCTTGCAGCTAGCCTTAGTTTTCTGTTGTGTGCTCAGCGGGGAGCAATGGACAGTGGCTTCCAGACATTAGCAGATCAGCTTTATTTTATTTTGTTTATTTCATAAAATTTATAAAACACTGTAAAAAAAAAACCTTGCAGCTGTCTGCTTTAAACAATGGCATCTTATCCTGGCCAGTCTAGAAGCTATTGCCTATGGCTTCCTAGTCCAGTTCACATGTAATAGAAAGCTATAGTTTATTGCGACTTCCTGGCTTGTTTCCTTGCTTCCATGAAGGGAAGAGTGAAGGGGTGGCATGCATGTGAAGAGCTTGTGCACATTTAATCAAGTGTTGCCCACAGCTGCCAATGAACCATCTTCATCCTTCCTCTGTCAGCTGCTCGTAGAGTCGAGGATGGCCACCTCACCTTAATGAGCCAAAGGTCAAACAGCTCCCCATTTGGGTAAGTTTTCACAAGATCTGAAGGTGGTCAAAAACCAGTGATTTCTTCTAACTGTGATTCGTAAAAGAAATGCTCGATGGAGGGGGGGGGGGAAAGGAGTGGGACTTGAGCAGGCATTCTCAACCCAACCCAATTCATTTCCTTTCATTATTTATTTGCATTTTTATTAATGAACATGTAACAATCAGCTGAGACCTGAAAGCAGTGATAATGCAAAGCAAAGCAAACCAATGACCAAATCTTCCACTGAGATGTGAGGAAAGTGTGAAAAGAATAAGGAAAAAAGAGGCAGGGACATGGGTCACAAGCGGTTGCCATGTGATTCAAATGAAGACCCAAAGACACAGCAGGTTTTTATACACCGAGACCTTTGTAGATGCCATGAATAGTCCCATGCAAAGTCATATTTGGCAGGTTCAGATGGGAACGATTACAGTGGTGCCTCGGGTTACAAACACGATCCGTTCCGGGACGCAGTTCGTAACCTGAAATGGTCGTAACCTGAAGCGCCATTTTGCGCATGCGCAGAACGCACGCACGGTGAAAATACTTCCAGGTTTGCGGAGTTCGTAACCCGAGGTGTTCGTAACCCGAGGTACGACTGTATTCGTATAAGTCATGAAAGCCCGCCAAACAGCTGGAAAGCCACCTTGAGTCCCTGTCGGGAAAAGGCAGGATATAAATAAATATGATGATGATGATGGAGTCCTTTGAGAGATGCTGCAAGGCAGAACAGCTGCTTCTAAGGAGGTTTATGAGACAACCGTGTGAGATCTCTTTTATTTTATTTTAAAGAAAGTAGGCTCTGCAGCATGCTGATTTTGGTTATTGGAATTCTCCACCCCTCTCATTCTGCTTTTCAGGCAATGGAAAGCAAGCTCCTTGTTGGAGGGAAAAATATTGTGGATCACACAAACGAGCAGCAAAAAATCCTGGAGCAGAAGCGGCAGGAGATTGCTGAGCAGGTGAGAGAGGGAGGGAGAAGCTCATGCGTTGAGATGGGTTGCAGGGGTCCCAGGGTGTGCAGAACGGGGGGAGGGGGAGCCTGTGGCCCTCCGAGGTGTTGCTGGACTACAACTCCCATCATTCCTTCCCACTGCCCCTGCTGATGAGAGTTGGAGTCCAGCAATATTTGGAGGACTGAACATTCTCCACTGCTGGTGTGAAGGAGCCCTGTGTTGTGGCCCTGGGAAACTCATAGCTTGTCTATAACGTTTGGACAGAACCCACTGGGAACTTTCCTGGGCAAGTGTCTTTGGAATCCAATCGGCAGCTATGTGAATTTAATAAGAGCCTTGCTGGATCATCTATTTATTTATTTGATTTATATACCAGTCTGGATCAGACTAGTAGTTGGTCTAATCCAGCATCCTGTTGCCCACAATGGAAAAAATTCATGCATCTAGAAAGCGCAGTTGGGGTTGAAGGCAAATCCCCCTTCTTCCACTGTTGCTCTGCAACAATTGGTATTCAAAGGTATACTTCCTCTGAATATGGAAGTTCTGTTTAGCAAGGCTAATGTTGCTGTTTTGAAAGTCCTTTCAGTTTCAAAGATGAGTGTACCAGAGATGTTCTCAGCAGCTTGTGCTTTTGTTCTTACTGTTTCCTTTTTTAATACATGAGGTTTATCAACTTATTTGTTTGAAAACTTTGAGAACAGCTGAAAGCTAGGAAAATGCAAACACTGCAAGATCTTCAAGAAGTTGCATGAGAAGAGCTATTTTACTGAACTTTTACGTTCTTCGTTGGCTCTTCCCCTTTTTCATCCTTTAAAACCCCTCTGGCCAATTAACACTTTGCAGAAAGGAAGCCCATCTTTTGAGATCCAAGACTTTTGCTCTTTCCTTTAAGGTGTGAGAACTTAGAATGTAGGGGTGGGATTTGACTCGGTTGGTGCACAAGCAGAACAAAGTCTCCCCTCTCTGCCCTACGTGTCCCCTGAATTTGCTCTGGTGTTTGGTGGAAAACCCAAAACAGGTTTAGGGGGAGGAGAGAAGGGAAATCCTATTATGCAAGTGGACCTCATTCTGCTTGCAAATCCACTGCGTACTGCCACATTGAATTCTACTCTGTGGCTGCAGTCCAGTGCAGAGGTACTTAGAAATGAACCCATTGAATCTAGTGCTGCATAGTAAACATGGTTTGGGGTCAGTCTGCAAGTCTGTTCTGAGGTCATCAGCAATTCCAGACGAAGTTCAGACTTCTTGAGCCTCCCAATATTTCTCCTTAATCCTTCAAAAATACACAGCATTGATTGGTAACGCCTTGTGTGAATTCTCTCACGCCCTGCGAATGATTGGCATGTACCCTGACAGCGCTGAACTCCAGGCAAAAAAAAAAATGTCATCTTTGTTGTCTCCCGCAGAAACGACGAGAGCGAGAAATCCAACAGCAGATGGAGAGTCGGGACGAGGAGACCTTGGAGCTGAAGGAGACCTACAGCTCCCTGCAGCAGGAAGTGGACATCAAGACTAAAAAACTGAAAAAGGTGAGTGGCCTCCCTGGAGGCGGGCTGGCAGGTATGCACAGGTACTGTATGTGAGCACTGGAGATTAGCATGCATGTGGCCAAGTCCAGAATTCGGCTTCCTGTCTTCAAGGCACTAAGATTTGACAGTTTTCTCTGCGCTTTCAGGGCAGGCAATAGTTAATTGTCTAAAAGGAGTCAAAGGATCAAACCCCCTAAGTTTCCCCCCACCCAAACCAGGCTCAGCTTGCATCTCCGCATGAAGATTAAGGCCCCGCAGTTCCCTTTGACCTTGGGGCAGATGCAATGCTTCAGCAATGCAGGTTAAAATTCAGAGTTTCTTGGCTGGAAAATTCTCCACTTGCATGATAAGAGATCTGATAAAATGTTATAATTTTACAGGTTCTAACTCAGGGGTCAGCAAACTTTTTCAACAGGGGGCCAGTCCACTGTTCCTCAGACCTTGTGGGGGGCCGGACTATATTTTGAAAAAATATATGAACACATTCCTATGCCCCACAAATAACCCAGAGATGCATTTTAAATAAAAGGACACATTCTACTCATGTAAAAACATGCTGATTCCTGGACCATCCACGGGCCGGATTGAGAAGGCAATTGGGCCGCATCCGGCCCCCGGGCCTTAGTTTGGGAACCCCTGTTCTAACTAGTTCTATGAGCCATAATTATTATATGCAATTGGTTGTGATGCTATGTAAGTCATGTACTTCCTTGATTTTTTGTTCTGCAATAGAATTAATATTTTGCTAGGTTGGTTTCAGACAGGGCTGGGGAACCTCGGGCCTGAAATCCAACTGTGGCCCTCCAGACTTCATTACCAAGCCATTGGGACTGTCCCCAGACCACACCCTTCGCTGACCCTGCTTGGGTCCTTGAGTGTTTAAACAAGCTGAAATGTGTCCTCTGACATTACCTCCTGCTTGTCTGAATGGAGGGTAGAGAGGGGTGTTTGAGCGCTTGCAGAAACTAGCTTACTGTACAAAGGTGACATTTGGATTTGTTGCTCCACCCACTTTACCTCTGGCCCCGCCCTCCACTGGTACGTGGCCCTCGCAAGCTTGCCCTGAAGGGAAGACGGCCCCTTGGGCTGAAAAGTCTTCCCCACCCCCCCGGTTTCAGAGATTTGTTTTTCACCAATATTTCTGCATGCCTAATTCCTAAGGAAAACCCCTTATCTAAAGAAGGCAGCTGCCCTTTATTTTTAACCAAAACTTGAGAGCATACGGTATACCATTTTGAAGTGACCGGGAGCTGTGCAAGAACTCGGTCACTCGCTCGCGAGGCAGAGGTGGTAGGCTTGGCGGTTTGTGCCGTAGCCCATGACTCTGGCTCTCTCTTTCAGCTCTTTTCCAAGCTGCAAGCCGTGAAGGCTGAAATCCACGACCTTCAAGAGGAGCATATCAAAGAACGTCAGGAGCTGGAGCAAACCCAGAATGAGCTCACACGGGAGCTGAAGCTCAAGTAGGTTTGCAGCCGGCTGTGTGTTGCTCTTGAGGGCTTGGGAATGAATGGCCTGCAGAGCAAGCTGTCTGCTGGCCAGGAATGAAAAGTGAGTGCAGTATTTCCCTTTTACTGAGGCTGCTTGCAACATTACCTTTGTTGATCTCTGCAGGCACCTGATTATTGAGAACTTTATTCCCTTGGAAGAGAAAAACAAGATCATGAACAGGTCGTTCTTTGATGAGGAGGAGGACCAGTGGAAACTGCACCCCATCACCCGCTTGGAGTGAGTTGGTGGCCCCCTAAAGCTCGGCTATAGGGTTTGGGGAAAGGGGGACACACCCTTCATTATCTCTTTCAGTTCATCCAGCCCTTTCCCTGCAGCTCTGGACTTGAAATCCAAGCTGAGCTCCATTTTTCTCAGTTGGTGGCTCATCCAAGGGCAGAGGCCTTTCTGCTCCCCTCCTTCTTTTCCAGCCCCAACTATCACAACACCACCATTCTGCAGCTCAGGTTGATTGAGGTGGGACTCTGGCTGGCAGAAGCTCTGGTTTTGATCCTGCCTTAGATGTTATATGAGAGATACTGTGATGTAAATACCGCTACTTGAACTCTACAGATGCAACATGGAGTTCTGTCCCCAACTACATAAAAGTAGGAGTTTAGCTCAGAGCTTGCTAATGTATTTTTTTTATTTAGACAAATATTTGTGTACTGCTGCATCAAAGCAGTTTACGGAAATAAAAAGATAAAATAAAAAAGTTAAAAAGCAGACATCAATTAACCATTGTGGAAGGACATGTTTTTGCCTACATAGGGCAACAGAACAGAAATGTTTTCAGCAGACGTTTAAAAGTTAGCACAGAAGGTGTCTGCTGAAGCTCTAGTGGCAGTGAGTTCCAAAGGACTTGGGGAATGATCAATGACACTCTTGCAGATCTCAGTGACTGAGCAGGGAAAGAAGGGCTCAGGTGATCCCTGAGGCACCCTGGACCTAAGTTTAAAATTAATACAAGGACCTTGGTCCTCAGCAGCTAGTTCTGAGAGGCATTTTGCCTCTGAAAGTCTCTTTTATCCTTCATGAATTTATCTATCGCCAGCATCCTCTCCAAGTGCAACTTGCAAAGGGTCAGGAGAAGGAAACCATGGGATTGCCCTGTGCTGCCTGTTAAGGTGGCAAAATGTTGTGTGCTGGACTTAGGACAGTAACGGCATTGCATTGCATTGAGACCTTGATGCTCATCCTCCCAGCTGGAATGTTTATCCACCTGCTGCAAGATAAAATCAAGGCAGGGCCCAAGGTATGACAGCTGGGGACAGATGGAAAAGAGCAGCAGGCTGAGAAGTGTAGCTTGTGGGGAGTGGAGAATGAAGTAGTGGCATATCTCATCCTGGAGATTTCCAAATTTCTACACAAAGCTCTTCCCGCGTGGTGTTTGTAATGAACAAAGAATATATTAATCGAGAGATCTCTTGCTGGGCCCGTTCCTTTCAAGTATAAAGTGTCTCCAGGATCAGCGCCAGGAAACTGCTGACACATCTTTGCTATATAAAGGCCTCTGTTAGCAAATTTAGATCTGCTGACCGACAAGGAAAGGAAAATCTTCCCTCCCGTCTTTTGTACAGGGTACACCTCATAGGAAAAGGAAGCAGAGCAGGTGCGAGGGGACAGATCTGCCCTTGCCAGGTTGAGGGAGACACGCGGCAATACCGGTTTGTGTGTTAATGTCCGGCTGGAGGACATGCCCGTGCTTGCACAAACATAACTGCCAGCAAAAACATAGGTGTGCTTTGATTCCTGCTCTTTTTTTCATGGGGAGAAGCATTCATATAACAAGGGCAGAATAGCTACCGTATTTTTTCCGTGTATAACACGCCCCCGTGTATAAGACGACCCCTATTTTGGGGGACTCCTGTCAGGGATTATTGCGACTACTCCTGAGTAACGACCTTCCACATACTTGTCTTTCAAAAGTCTTTATTAGTGCACATTGTTTACAGTGTAGTCAGCTGTCGGTTTCATGTCTTCTCATTCCGTATCAGAATCCGGCACTGCCCCCTTACGCGATTTAGACCAGCATAAAAGCCTCGGGACAGCGAATCTCCTCCCCTTTCTCCCCCTCCTCAATTCCGGAGTCAGGGGGAAGGGTCTACGTTCTCTCTTTCCCTCTCCCTCTCTTCCTGCCTGTGGAGTAGGGGCTCCTGGATGTTGCCAGAGGTCTGGCACTCCCTTTCCGTCTCCTGACTTTCCTCATCCGTCCCTTCGCTTTCATGACTGCTTGGAGATGGGCTGCTTCTGATGAGAGGGGGCTGTTCTCTATAAGCCCTTCCCCTTACAACTCCAATTTAAGAAAATGGGGGGAGATTGCCCAGAGTTGTTCAGCTTTTTGGGGGGAGGACGGCCCAGAGTTGTTGAGCTTCTTTTGGGGGGGAATGCCAAAGATCACTCGCCCGACTGACAAACGCTGCAAAACGCACGCGTCGCTGAAGCCAGCAAGCCCCTGCCCACTCACCACCAGCAGCTGGCAATCACACACCCAATTGCCGCCGCCGCCGCAGCCAATCCACAGCAGCCCTTGCCACAGCCACCAATCACCAACCCAATTGCCGCTAACGAGCTTCTGCTAGCGGCTGCAACCAATTGCCCATCCCCCATCTGCACTATCCATGCATATGATGACCCCTGATTTTAAACGTTATTTTACTGTAAGAAAAACTCATACATGGAAAAGTACGTTACATTTTAGAATCATAGAATCATAGAGTTGGAAGAGACCACAAGGGCCATCCAGTCCAACCCCCTGCCAAGCAGGAAACACCATCAAAGCATTCTTGACATATGCCTGTCAAGCCTCTGCTTAAAGACCTCCAAAGAAAGAGACTCCACCACACTCCTTGGTAGCAAATTCCACTGCCGAACAGCTCTTACTGTCAGGAAGTTCTTCCTAATGTTTAGGTGGAATCTTCTTTCTTGTAGTTTGAATCCATTGCTCTGTGTCCACTTCTCTGGAGCAGCAGAAAACAACCTTTCTCCCTCCTCTATATGACATCCTTTTATATATTTGAACATGGCTATCATATCACCCCTTAACCTTCTCTTCTTCAGGCTAAACATACCCAGCTCCCTAAGCCGTTCCTCATAAGGCATTGTTTCCAGGCCTTTGACCATTTTGGTTGCCCTCTTCTGGACACGTTCCAGCTTGTCAGTATCCTTCTTGAACTGCAGTGCCCAGAACTGGACACAGTACTCCAGGTGAGGTCTGACCAGAGCAGAATACAGTGGTACTATTACTTCCCTTGATCTAGATGCTATATTCCTATTGATGCAGCCCAGAACTGCATTGGCTTTTTAGCTGCTGCATCACACTGCTGACACATGTCAAGTTTGTGGTCTACCAAGACTCCTAGATCCTTTTCACATGTACTGCTCTCAAGCCCAGTGTCTCCCATCCCATTTTAAACAGACTACAGTCATACCTCTAGTTGTGTTAGGTTCACGCTACATTTTTTCTGGTTACGAACGCGGCAAACCCAGAAGTGTTTACTTCTGGGTTCGCCGCTTCGCGCATGTGCAGGAGTGCTCTATCGCGTCACGCGTAGAAGCGGCACTCTACTTACGGACTTTTCAGGGTGCGAACGGCATCCCGGAACGGATCGCGTCCTTAAGTAGAGGTACCACTGTAGTTGTGGTTGTGGTGGAGGATTATTTGCAGTAGCTAAATCGCATTTAGGAACATAGGACACGTATTTCGAGCCGGACTGTTGGTCCATCTGTCTCAGTACTGTCTACACTGGCTGGTGGCAACTCTGCAGGGACATTCCCAAACCCACCTGGAGATGTTGCCAGGGTCTGAACCTAGAACCTTCTGCATGCTAAGCAGGTAATTAATAATAATAATAATAATAATAATAATACAGTCATACCTTGGTTGTCTAACGGAATCCGTTCCAGAAGTCCGACTTCCAAAAACGTTCGACAACCAAGGCTCAGCTTCCCATTGGCTGTAGGAGCTTCCTGCAGTCAATCAGAAGCCGCATAAGCCGCGTCGGATGTTCGGGTTCCAAAGAGCATTCACAAACCAGAACACTCGTTTCTGGGTTTGTGGCATTCTGAGCCAAAACGTTTGAGTCGCAAGGCGTTCGGGATCCAAGGTATGACTGTAATAATTTTTATTTATATCTCATCCATCTGGCTGGGTTTCCCCAGCCACTCTGAGTGACTTACAGAATTTATAAAAACAAAACAAAACATCAAACGTTAAAAACCAGGTGCTCTACAACTGAGCAGATGAGGCTCTCTTCCCCTAATAGTGGGGAAAGTTGTTCTGATATTTAAAGTGTGCATGTGAATAAAAGAGAGGCAAACGAATACAGTTCAGGTGTGGTCTCAAAGAGAACTCTGGCTATGGTAGGTTTCAAACAATTGGCAGCATCCACACATTTGTTTGTTCCTACTCCTGAATTTCCCAGTTAAATTGTGGGATAGGCATTCCTCTTCTCCCTGGAACATCCCAGTTTCCCTTGTTCTCGTGGTAGCTCTTAGCGACCAAGACTGGTCTGAATGTTTTCTGATGGTGCTGTCCTTGGGCTTGTCAAGCAGCTGCCGTCATGTAGCCTGGCAGCCAGGAGTGGCACAGTAGTAACAGCTAGGACTCTCCTTCCTTGGAGGTTGGGTGGCCATCTGCCACGGATGCTTTAGCTGAGATTCCTGCATTGCAGGGGGTTGGACTAGAATGACCCTTGGGGTCCCTTCCAACTCTACAATTCTAAGATTTTCCTGATGCAGGCTGGTTGGAGAGACTTAGGGAGTCTGAAGGTGGGCTGCTTGTGGAGGGAAGGGGGTTTGGCTCCCGTAGTGAGCTTGATGTCCTTTTCCCTTTCCAGGAATCAACAGATGATGAAGAGGCCTGTGTCAGCTGTGGGATACAAGAGGCCCCTGAGCCAGCATGCTAAGATGTCCATGATGGTTCGCCCAGAAGCCCGGTACAGGGTAAGCTCGCGCTCAGATCTGCATAAAATCATGAATGGTGTGGAGGGTTACTCGTGGGAGAAGCTCACCATCTCCCCAAATACAAAAGGCCCGAGGTGCTAAAATGTTTAGGCAGGAGGTTTACACCATGCAAAAAGAAGCACTTTGAAGTATAAGTCACCTTTTGCTCTCTACGCTGCACAGTGTTGCAGTGGCCGGGGGCTGGGAGGCTGGCTGCTTGTGCCACTCAGGTGCACAGCTTTTGTCTTCGGGAAGAATGCCATGTCTGCACCCATAACCAGAGGTGCATCTCAACATTTGGCCCAGGGTTGTAGACTTGCCTGAGGCCCCAATTGCTACTTTCCATCAAGAAAACTCCCTGTTAGTCATACTGTTTGTTTGGGTTCCTGGCGCAGCATGACAACTCACAACAGGCCTATATGTCAGGGGCGCAGAAGCCGTTATTTCCCTTCCACATCAAACATTTTTGTCTGTAAATTTTTAACGTATGCATTTTTTGGTTGTCCTCCAGTAGGAGAGCCAGGCTCGATTTAAAAATTATTACACCCTTTCTCAATACTGTTGTCGACTCTCTCTGGCTCTCACTTTATGTGCAAGCTTAACCATGCATACGATGTCCCAGAAGCTAGTTAGCCTTTCTCTCGTGATGGCATTCTCATTTCCTCCACAGTTTTGACAAATGTTAATTCTGGCAGCAGTTAAGTGATGTTACATTAATTCCCCGTCCTCTATTAGTACAGTTTACATAACGTATCTAAATAGTAAAATTGGAGAAGCCCATGGGTGACGTATAGCCCAAGCTATCGACCAGTGGGTCGACTCAGCCCCCTGATAACTGTGTGGGAGAAATCCCCACCTCAAGTTAACATAGAGACACTCAGACCCAGCTTCCTGCAATACCCGTCGTCCAATGCTCTGCATAGCAAAACATGTTTCCTAAAGCAAAACTCTCTGCTTGGCTGAGGACTTAAAACAAAAGGGACCTGGACTCTTGTTCTCTGCAAAATGCCCAGCATACTGATGGCCCCCTATAAACAAGTAATACAGCCTTACTGAGCAGGAAGAGTAGGAGTCGGTGCCAGGGGAACCAGGAAGCCAGAAAAAGGAAGCAAGCTGTCGAACTATTGCTGAAATGAAGGCGCCTATTGGAAATGCAGGGTGCCAAACACATTTCAGTGTGTCGTCTTTATCAGGAGCAAAGAGATTTCTATTCCACTTATAGTGAGGGGTCATTTTGAAGTCAAAACGCTGTGGACAGCTTGAGCTTTCTAATAAGTATCTTCACAATCTTTTAGAAGTATAATCCACTTGAGTTCCTGTGACTGTCCTTTTGTTACCTGCAATTGTGGGACCCTTCCCCTGTTTTCTGCTGCAAAACAGAGCACATTTGAGCAGTAAAGTTGTCTGCTGGTTTGTGGACCTAGGCGCCTGTCTGAACTCTCCTGGTTCTGATCCCTCAGGCAGAAAACATTGTATTGCTGGAACTGGATATGCCTAGCCGGACGACCCGGGACTATGAGGGCCCAGCCATTGCCCCCAAAGTACAAGCAGCTCTCGAGGCTGCTTTGCAAGAAGAAGATGAGATACAAGTGGATGCTTCCACATTTGAGAGTACATCCAACAAGAAGTCAAAATCCAGGTGAGCTCTGGTTGTTGGAAGGAGAGCACACACACACACACACACACACACACACACACACACACACACACAATTCTGGAAGCCCATATCCTGGGTAGTCAAGTTCAGGCTGAGGGGATGATTTCTGCACAGTAAGCAGCATTTGGTAGAGGTGAAGGGTTTTCTAAAATGTTTGAGAAAATGGGAGAGGCTTGGCATGCCCCTGCCCCCTTTTCTACAAGCAGCCAAAGAAGGAAAACTATTTTCAACAACTGCTTGACTGTCAGCTGGAGACCTGGTTGTTTTCTTAAAACACTGGTTCCTAAAATATTGTTCCCTGGGGAGCAGTGGGATTCCTTTGGAGACGCTCAGAGGCAAGGCGTGAAAGGGGTTGGTGATGGTGTGAATGACAATCAGACTCTGAAAAGTTGGTATGACAATTATCAAGCTCATCACTTTTGTTGAATTAATGGAACTAAATGGCTTTAATTTGATTTTGAATAAATGTGCAGCAAATGGTTACTATTTTGAACTTTATTGTGCTGCTGTCATCCTTAGTGGGTTCTGAAAACTTCTGTTCTGAATGCTGCTTTTTGTAGGGTGGGGGGCACAGGGGGTGAGTTTATGGAAACAAGGGGGAGGTGGCCCAATTTTGGGGAGGAGCCACTGTCTTAAACCAAGCAGCCTGACCATCCCTAAGCAACGTAGTCGGTAAGGTTTGGTAGTAATAAGCCAATTCAAAATGGCAGGGGGGTTGGACTGGATGGCCCTTGTGGTCTCTTCCAACTCTATGATTCTATGAATTCTAAAGCAGATTGTCCCACAAGAAGCCAATATTTTTTCATTCAGCTATACGAAATGGCTTTCCTTGTGTACCCCCAACAAGTTTTGAGAAGCTCCGCTCTTCATTTGTCACACATTATTCGGATTCTTCTGTTTTCCAGGCCTAAAACGGGACGGAAATCGGGCGGCTCTTCGTCCAGTCCATCTGGGTCTCAGCTCTACCCTCAGTCTCGTGGGCTGGTCCCCAAGTAAAGCCAGTTCCCTGCTAAGGTGTGGCTGTGCAGCTTTGCCTTCCGAGAGCTGAGGCAAGTAAAGGACCTTTGGAGGAGACTCTGTGGCCAGGCTCCAAAGTGATTCCCTTCGAGACGAAGCGATGGCCCCCTCTGCAGCTGAACTATTGTTGTTTTTTGTCCAGCCAGGCACGTTCCAGGTGGACGTCCGTCCTCCACGATGGAATTCCATGGCATTTGGTCTCCAAGGGGAAAGATACTTTAGTTAGGAAATCAGAAATGCATGAGAATACATTAGTGTTAGATGCAACAAGAAGCTTGGGGGGGGTGTCACCTTGTCATCTCCTCCTCCTCCTCTTACAGTCTTCTTGCTGCACTTGGTTTGCTTGCCCTTGGGATGGAGCCCAAAGCCATCTCAGCAGAACCTGCCCTCTGGGACTTGATGATGCTTAATAATCTAGTGAGGCTGAGAAGTGACCACCCGTGGCAGAAGATCCGTTTCCTTTCTTTCCATCGAAAGACTGGCACCATTGGAAGGGTTTTTGTTTTTTGGGGGGCGGGAAGGGGTACAGGTGGACGTGCCTCTTACCCACAGAAGAGCCGAGAGCGAAATGCACCCCACAGCTCCTTAGACAGGTTGGTTTCCTTTTAGAAATGCAAGCCGAAGGAGGGCTTTGAAAACCTGCTGTCTCTCTCTCCTCTGGAACAGAAGCAATAGAAACTTAACAAATCCTTTGCCTGTTTACAAGGATTGGCAAGAGTTGTTCTAGGCAGAGCTCCTAGAGACTTAAGCCATGACCGGCAAGGTCCACTCTGTGCAACAGTCGGCGCTGTGTGCCAGGTGCCAGCTCCGCATTTGGCACTCTTCCTCCGCTCACCATCCGATTTCTCCCAGTGCGCGCCACCAGGCCACCTCTGCTTTGAGGGGATGCTGCGGCAGTTCCTTCATTGTCTTCCACTGTCCGCGTGGCCTTCGTGACTTCTCGAGGCTGGTTCTGCTTTCCGCCGCAAGAGGGGTGGAAGCGGAAGCAGTTCCTTGGCCGAGCGCTCTCCTGGCCGCAGCAGAACGTTCCTTTTGTGAGCAGAGGGTGGTTTCAGACCAGAGTTGCTGCTTCTGATCTTGTCCAAAGTGGTAGGATCTTTCAAAGGGTTCTGAGCCCCGAATCTTCCGTCAAATGGGAATGGGGTTTAAGGTTTGAGTTCGAGGGGAAGGCACCACTACCCGTTCCAGTGGCGAGGCTCGTGCTAGAACAGTCCTGCTTCTTCAGAGGCTGTCTCTTCTTTCTCCTTCCCCCCAGTTTCAAAGCTGTCCTGTGCAGTGTTTGGGGCTTAAGTTGCTGCTGAATTGGGCCAGATCAAAAGGCTGAAGAAGGTGCCCCCTTCCGGGTATCATTTTACGGTTCAGTTTGTACGTTTAAGATTGATGTATATTGAGAATTCAGTTGTTAATATTTTATTTCGGGGTTGCTGTTGACTGTTGTACTGTGAATATTTCCCCACTCCACCCCCACCGGATTCCTCTCTGAATGTTTTAACGGCCCTCCTCTCCCTAGACCCTGCTGTGGGTGCGAGTGTGCATGTAGGTGTGTATGAGAACTTGCTTGGTTACAGGAATACTCTCAAATGTGTATGGCCTTTGCCTTGCTGCCCTTATGTCATTCTCTGAGCAGTCCAGCTGCACTGACTCCATGGTTTCTCACCCACTCGAGCAAGGACAACCCAGACAGGCCCATCCTACCAGCACTGTGACTCGGAAAGCCCAGAGCTGCTCCAACAAGCCCCGTTGCTTTGGATTCTGGGCAGTGTGTTTCTGGAATGGGGCCGGTTTTTCTGTTCTCAAAGTATGACTTCCGTGGAGGGGAGCTGTGTGGCCCCTGGCTCTTGCATTGGCCAGAGGGAACCTGCACCGCCTCCCTTTCATGGCTGCTCTTGACAAAAAGCCGCCTTTCTTAGGCTCTCGCGGTATAAAAGTGCTCCCCCCCCCAAACCCGGTTCTGCTCTGTTGTTTTGATCTTCTCTGCTTTGTTATTTAAGAAAAGGATTGTACGGCTTAGATACTGAGGTGTGCCGGTTGTGAATCCAAAGAATCGTTTAGGCAAAAAGGTACAGCATCTGTGTGCATCTGTGGGCTCTGCCATTGCACTGGGCTTCTGTTGGGAAACGTCCATTCCCATGAACCGGAAGGGGAAATATCCTTTGTGTGTGTTTAAGTATCGGGTAGGCAGGCCAGTGCCTCAAAGATTTCTCCAGGCTAGCTTGGAGAAGCCCTTGGGTTAAGGATACAAGAGAGAGGAATGAGAAGCAGGAGCAGATAGACCCCCTCAGTGCTTTGTTTATAATGTGGTTCATAACTCCTCTCCCATTTCCTGACAAGGGGCTCTTCTCTAAAACTGACAAACCGGCAGAATTATCCCGGTACAGTTGATCTGCCTGTCCGAGGTCCAGCGTGAAAGAGAAACCCATTAAGGCCTAGGAATTGACGAGTGCAAACATGGGAGCTAGCTTGCGATGTCTTTGTCTTTCTTTCCTTTGATCTGCATAATTGGATTAGCTTTTTCTCTCCCAAACATAATTCAGCAAAAGTAGCTCTTGAGGTCCAGGGCCCAAACCTCGAGGTCCACGACCACTGAAGCAGTTTCTTTAAAAGCTTTATGTGAAACTCTTGGCCGCTGCTCAGAATTGCAGGATATGCATCTCTTTGTGCCAATCTTTCAGCTGGTAGGTGCACCCTACATGCCACAGCCATCACCAACGTTGTGCCCTCGAGGTTTGGACTACAACTCCCACCAGACCCCAGCCAGCACAGCTGGGAGCTGTAGCTCAGAACTTCTGAGGGGCATCAGGTTGGCAAAGGCTTTTCTAGGGAGAGTCTATTCGGTTATCTCTAGACCTGGTCACAAGATGTTCAGAAAATCACTTTAAATAAATCTCTCTGCAGATTTGTTTCTGCCGTTTGTGGCGTTAGACAATGTAACTGAGGTTGAAAAATAAACCACAAATCTCAGAGTGCTGTTCTCGCACAGCGGACACACTAGAAAAGCTAATGCGAGAGCCATCCGTGATCCTATGACTGTGTTACACTGGCCAGCTGAGTGGGTGCTCAGCACCTTTGTACTGTATGTTGGTGGCTTGGTCCTGAAAGGATGGGGTGTTTGTTGATTTAAATCTGTCCTTATTTGACCCCGTAGCTCCAATCCACTGGGTATGACTCCAGTGTGGCTGAAATGAATAAGCAGCACAGCGGTGCAAAGCCATTTATTTCAGTGGGTCACACAGGGATCGTACAGTACTCAGTGGAATGAACATGAATGGGTGCAACTGTCTTCTGAGAAACTTCCCAGACCTTTGGAAATAGCTCGTACATAGTTCCTTTTCTGTCCATAGATCTTACAGCTTGTATCTGTTATCATCTCTTGTCTAGGAATGTAAAAGTGCTCCTAAAGATGTGTAATAAATAAATAAATTCAATTGGATTTATTGTATGTAAAATAATAATAAAGCCTCTTCCTTCCCCTCCCCATTGTTTTTAGTTACATTTTTTCATATGCTGTTTCGCATTCACAAGTTTTCTTCCTTTTGGTAAAGGTGTTCACATTGATGGGAAACTTGAGTCTTAGAATATAGTAGAATTCATGTTGTTCCCTTTTGCCACCAGACTTTTTAACCAGTGTGATTAACCAGTATACTTCCTCATTTCCCACCTGTTATTTATTTAGGCCATTATTTCAGAAGGAGCAGGACCTGGTAGTTTTCAACCTCACCCTGTCCTTCCTCCAAGCTTGCAGTTTGAGGTGGGTAGGCACAAGGAGAGGCAGTGCTCTGCCGTTTAATCCCAGTTCCTGAACGTGTGTGTGTGTGTTAGGTGGTCAAAGTGTCAGAAACATTACCTGGTTCCCACAACCTCTTTTGCTGGGCGTATTTAAGCAGAGGCTACATGCCAGGGCTGCTAGACTTGCATCCTGGGTAGAATTGTAGAGTGGGAAGGGTCCCCAAGGGTCATCCAGTCCAACCCCCTGCAATACAAGAATCACAACTAAAGATCCCTTACAGATGGCCACCCAGCCTCTGCTTGGAAACCTCCAGTGAAGGGGAGTCCACCACAAAGGATAAGAAAGGCCTTGTTTGACAACTCGGCAACTGGTGAGCTGTGACAACCACCCCCTGGCAACGATGCCATCTGTTTATGAGATGCCGTTTGTTTATGCTCACAAGGCAACTGGGAAATGGTGGGAAACGGATAGGGAGACTGATGTCATCTCCCCCTTGATAGCATTTGGGTAAAGAGTGAGAAGGAGGAAGTTCTGTGCCCACCTCCATCCAGGGTAGAAGGGACCAGTTGAACCAAAAGTGGCTCAGGTTGAAAGAGCAGGACCACATCCCTCTTCCCTTTTTTTCTGAGAAAGGAGGGGGGAAATACTACCAGATCCATTGCACTGGTTGTCATGGACTGACTGAACAGTTTTGAGTGCTCTTCAGCTTTTAGGAAAATGCCAGGAGTCTAAGAAATTGCCTTGCAGCAGGTTGGACTAGATGGTCCTTAGGGACACTTCCAAACCCTACACTTCTCTGGTTCTATGAAATATGTCTTTGCCTCCATTGGATTGTTTTTTTATTCAGTACTCTTAATTCCTGCTTATTGTTTTAGTGTTTTTACATCTGTCTTTATTCTAATTCATTCATCTAGTATCTAGTTCTTTTTTTGGTCCTGTCTTGATTTATCATTACAGTCGTACCTTGGATCCCGAACGCCTTGGAACTCAGACGTTTTGGCTCCCAAACGCCGCAAACCCAGAAGTGATTGTTCCGGTTTGCCAATCAGAAGCCGCAATTTGGTTTTTGAACATTTTGGAAGTTGAATGGACTTCTGGAACAGATTCCGTTCAACTTCCAAGGTATGACTGCATTTTTGGTTCTCATCCTGAGCATCATGTTACAATGGGCCGTTCTCATCCATTTCAGTTGCAGTTTGTGTTCTTTTCCTCACTGGGATGCAAGGCGCTGATGGCATTGCACTCCAAACCATCCTCAAATTTTCCCCAAAGAGACATCTCCCTCACCATAACCTCTCTGAAGCATTCTGCAGTGCAGGTATTAATACTGTGCAGCTTGAAGCAATAGGATGAATAAAAACTGACTCCTCGGAATAAAAATTATCCATACTGAAAAGTATGGTTCCGAAAAACGAAACTTTACTAACAGAACTTTCTTCAAAACAGAATTACAACAATAATGAAACTAACAGAACTTTCTTCAAAACAGAATTACAACAATAATGAAACATCCAAACAATTGCAAAAAAAGCATGTGCTTCTCAAGCATGTTGCTTTTCTTTCCAAGTTTCTAACACTGCTTGGGAGCTGTGGTAGATGGAGTGTCCTCTATTTTGACGAGGGTGTCAAGAGTTCTCCTGCTCATCATGGCATTGCTGCTTCCTGGCTCTGGCTCTGGGATAGGTCAGAGGAGGAGAAGAGGAAAGAGTGAATGACCTTGCAAGGCAATTACCTTTTTTCTACACTGAAAAGATCCGAGGATTACAACCTTTCTCCATAGGGGAGGGCCTTCCATCCCATGGATCATTTCAGTTGCTCTTTCCTGAACCTTTTCCCAACCCCGCAACATCCTTTTTGAGGTGAGGCCACCAGAACCGTACATGGTATTATTCCAAACGCAATTGCCCCATAGTTAGGGAAAATTCTCCGAAAAACCTCACCTTCAACTCCCTTTTAAAGGAGAGGGTGGGAGGTGCTTCAGAGAGCAATTTACTAACTTGTTTCCTGCAGTGCCAACCAAATCATCATTTTTGCGTGATAATAACACAAATTTTATGACCTACTCACATCTGGGTCTGTGGTGGTCGAGCTTGCCTCTGCAATGTGTGTGTGGGGGGGGTGACACGGTTGCCCTCGACTACTAGCCCCTGCTCAACCCCCTGCCATGTTGGAATCTCAGCTAAAGCCTCTATGACAGCCACCCAGTAGGACAAGAATTAGTCTGTCTTGTCACTCATGAGCCTGCTGCACCTAAGTTTTTCTGTACAATAAGAACTGAACAGGAACTTCATGAACAATGCTTAAGAATAAGTTGCCCACACATCAGCAAAAGACCAGGGCACTTTGCAAAGATACCTGATCATCAGCAAACGTAACAATGGCAAAGCCTCCAAAGGGCTATTCAACGAAGACATCAATGACTTCTCCAAACTGGCAAAAAAAAAATCAGGTATCATCTACCTTCATGTGCAACCCCGAACACACACCTTCCTCGGATTTGAAAATTCCTCTGAAGTTGTCTGGTGCCAATGCAGAACAAAATATTATTATTATTTATTGAATTTTTTTATATTAAAAAAAAAACAATTTAAAAGCAGCAGCAGTTCCCTCTTGCGGGGCAGCAGCAGTCCTTATGAAGCCTATCAGGCCCCGCCCTGGGCCAGGTGGAGAGAGGCAGGAGTAGGGCCATCAGACTCTCAGCAGGGTGGTCCTTGCTGGGAAGCAGCAGCAGTCCTTAGATTTTAATACAAATGTTTTTGTCGAACTAAAACCACAAGCAGCTAAATTCTGAAACCTGAAACAGTGTTTCTCAACCAGTGTGCCTCCAGATGTTTTGGGACTACAACTCCCATCATCCCTAGCTAGCAAGACCAGTGGTCAGGAATGATGGGAGTTGTAGTCCCAAAACATCTGGAGGCACACTGGTTGAGAAACACTGACCTGAAAGATGTGGTTGCTCAGTCCCAGTCCCTTGCTTCAGTGGCCCTCAAGGGAAGACTTGTTTCCATCATGAGTTGAGTGAACCACAGCCACTTTAGTCCCAGCACCAAGGAAGACAAAAGTCTGAGGGCAGCAAATGGCACCTCAACAATCCTGTTCCCAAAAAGAAATTTGTGTTCCTGATACCAGGTTTCGGATACCATTTTTTATGGCGATTTATTTATTTATTTTTGGGTAACTTGAAGTGGGTGAAGCAATAAGAAACCACAACAAACAGCAGTTACATTTCAATGCTTTGGCCAGTCATGGCTCATGCAAGGGTAGTTACTTACGCTAGATACCTGGACCCTGAGAACTGCTCCAAATCTGCTGAAGAACTCCAGTTCGCACTCGGACGTTTCCCATGCGAGCCCATAAACTACCAGGTCAGCGGTACCAAGACTTTCTTGTTTCACATCCATTTCCTCTATTTCCCTCTTCTTGCCTAAAGATAGATGTGTCCATCAAACACAGCACTTTTAAAAATAGCTAAACAAATATTCCCATTAGTTGAAATGAAAAATTTGAGTGACGCAGATCATTCTAGAGCTACATGAAGCTCAATCCTAGATTACTCGTTGGTGTAGGGCTTTTAAAGTTTTTCACTCGGAAGTACCACTGTGTTCAAATGGGGTCAATTCCTTAAGAACTGTTTAAGATTGCAGCCTTGAGGTATATTTGCTATTATTTTTGTTTACCAATTGCTCCCACTTGCATTTTGGGGGAAGTTTTATTTGAATCCTTTTCATCTTTAAAACTACGGTTAGGCGTGTCCCATATATTTAAAAGATAAAAAGAAACCATGAAATTTAGTTGATCAATGAGTTTAAAAATAAAAGATGCCCAATTGCCTAACAATTTGAGCAACTTCTTGTTGTTTAGTCGTGTCCAACTCTTCGTGACCCCATGAGCAACTTATAGGGCTTTGGAAATCTAGGACAAACTAAAAGAAAATAGATTATCCATATATAGGCTTTTATAGTCAAAGAACACATAATTCTTTTTTTAAAAAAAGAGCAAATACAGCACATGAAAGCAAGGACTAAGCCATTTCACAGAACACGGGAAACTGAAGCTTCCCTGCCAGTAGACGGCACAGGGAATACTTGCATCACCTTTGGGATGATCACAGAATCAGAGTTGGAAGGGACCTCTGAGGGTCACCTAGTCCAACCCCCTCCAATGAAGGAACCTCAACTCAAGCAGCGTGATAGATGGCCATGCAACCTCTCCCATAGGAGACAGCCAGTTAAATCTTCTTCCCTCCATTTACCCCTATTAGGACACAAAAGCAAGAACTTCATGTCTGGGAAAGGGAAGCCAAGGCAGCATCCTGCTTTCTGCCTTCAAAGCTCACACAGAAGGGAAGAAAGAGGTAGGGCTGGCTTTAAGGGCATAGCAATTTGCTTTTTTTTTAACTCTTGAGCAAGAACTTCATGTCTGAGAGGTGGCTAGGCAGCACCTTAACATGCGCAACACACGCACAGAAGTGGGGCAGGGCAAGACACCCCCCCAACTACTCTGAAGTAAATAAACCCCGTTGATGGTTTTTTTTGCAGTGTCTTGAGGAGCTTGCTGCTCTGCAGGCTGTTGGGCAATTGGCTGTGGCTGCGGGGGGGGGGCGGAGTGAGTGAGTGCTGAGGCAGAGACGGTTTTGCAGGGATTATAACTGTTTTGTAAGGTGACATCTCTGCAAAACCGATCTGTGCCTCTGCTCTCCCGTGGAAAACCGTTACAATCCCTGCAAACATTTCAAAGGATTTATCGGCATACCCCCAGCATACACGTGATAAGCTTTGCAGACTTCACAGACTTCATATAATAAGCTGGTCTACATACAGTACTGTACAATGATTCTAAGAACCTGGGGGTGCAGAAAGGCTGCCCCTGCACCAGGAGCATCCATAAGGCCATAGGAAGAGCTTGGCCGCTGGATGAGGCCAAGCGAGGCCTCGTCCTCCTATCCTTGCAGCAAGCAGCCCTCCAGAGATGCCCTTACCCGTAAGCAGGATTCGAACGCAAGACGAGCCGCCCTCTCCCTTCCATGGATCCCAGCAACTGGGAGTCCGACGCGTTTGCTGCCTGCGGTGCTACTTTTCTCTCTCTTCCCCCCCTCATTTATTTGCTTATTGCATTTATATGCCACCTTCTCCCCCCATGGTCCTCAGTGGCGCACAGGGCTCTCCCCCTCCTCCACGTGTAATCCCAACGACCACCCTGCGAGGTAGGTTAGGTCGAGAGGCAGTGAAGGGCCCACAGCCACCCAGTGAGTTCCACGGCCGGGGGGATTCGAACCCAGGTCCTTAGCCCGACACTCTTAACCATTACACCACGCCGACACCGCCCCTCCGTGACATTTGGGTCGGCCCTCATAACGGGGTCAGGGTTAGGGCTCTCTCATCTTTTCCTGTTCCCTCCCGCCTCTCAACGGGCCAATGCGTGAGTTTTAAGGCGTCTGCACGCTCATACGAGGGACGAATGCGCGAGTCCCCGGATGTCTCGGCCTCTTCCCGGCCTCCTCCTCCCCGCTTTGCGGCGCCGCCCATCATGCACCGCGGCAGCCTCCCCCCCAGCGCCGGAGCGGAAGCCCCCTCCTGTCTCTGGGCGGGAAAGGGCTTCTTTTCCCCGCCGCGGCGCCTTCTGGGATTTGTAGCCCCGACGCCCTTGCCGCGAGTGCCCGCCTCCGCCCCCCTTTTTTTCCCTCCCGCTCGCAAGCAGTCCCCGCCCACTCTTAGGGAGACTACAGCTTCCGTCGGCCCGCGCGGCTTGTTTTCCTTCAAACCCCCGAGCGAGCCCTCTCCCTCCCTCGTCTCCTGACAGGGCTCCTGACAGGATTGTCCCTCGCCGGCCACTGTTTGGGCCTGGCGTGCCTCCGTCACCACCTCGCCTCTCGCTCCGTCCAGTCCCCCCTCCCTTTTCCCGCCCACCCTTTCGAAGAC